>NC_049249.1:33038049-33293049 GCF_011100685.1 Canis lupus familiaris
AGTCTTGGCCTTCCGGCTCCTGTGGGGTGACTGTCATCAGTGCACGAAGGGTGGGAGACCGGTGACCAGTTGGGAATTGCAAAGGAGAGCCCAGAGGAGAATCCTTCGGATGGCAGAGCCGAGAGTCTGCTTGGTCTCTGTCGTGGCCTCCCCGCCTTCGTCCTGCGCCCACCATCACTTCCCTGGCTCAGGGTAGAGTGTGCGAGTGCACGTGTGAGGGTGTACATGTGAGTGTGCACGTGCCCTAGATTTTAACGAAAATCTGCTGACTCAATGCGTGTGAATGCGTAAGCGTTTATGCAAGAGCGTGCATGTGGCTTAATGCATGTGCATCTGAAGATACGTGGGGTGTGGAGGTAGTGGAGGCTACGCAGGATTCAACTATAGCGCACCTCTGTGTAGACCGGACAGTCAATGTGAGAGGAAGTAGCGAGCAAGCAGAGTACGAGGGAAGCCAGATGGCTCCTTTTGACTTCCCAGACTAGCCTGGGGTGGGAGGCGGGGGCGAGGTTGTAGGGTGGCGGGGCTGCGTGGTTTCCTAGTTTTGAGTTCTCAAACCAGGCCGCAGGGGTCAGCCCCCTCGCCACACCCCTCTCCCCACCCGGAGTCCCTCGCTACTACTGGCCTTGGAGCTGCTTCTCCAAGGCCCACCCCAGAGGCTACCACCTCGCATGGTCCCCTGCCCTGGCAGAGGCCAACTCCGTGGGCCCTTGACCCCACCCATACATCTGCCCTGGCAGCGGCCAGATAGCTGAGGTCCTCACAGTCTTCCCCGCAGCAGCCATTCCAAACTCCATGCCAAAGCCTGCCCCACCCCTCACCACCTCCCAGGGGCTTGGTATTGGCAGTGGAACAACCTTGAGCTTCAATTTTGCTTCCTCTGCTCGGGCTGGGCCTCAGTTTCTCTGCCTGTAGCATGGGGATGAAGGTCTGCACCATAGGTCTGCAGTGAGGATTAAAGTGAAGAGCGGTGGGCTGCTCCGGGCGTGTTCCAGGTTGTCAGCACCAGGTAAACAGGGTCAAACCAATGCCCCCCACCAACTCCACTTTCCTCCCCAGAGCCTAACCAGCTCTGCTCTCCGGCTTGGCCAATGTCCCTCGGGGTCGCCTCGCCTGGCCAGGGGCGGGAGACAGAGCCGACTCAGGGTGCTTGAGGCAGGCGGAGAGGCCGCAGGCGGGTGAGAGTGGGCTCGGTCTTTCCAGGAACCTCCCCTCTACCCCCCACCCTGCGGGAGCGCGCGGGACAGGCTGCGAGTGGGCCACGAGCCTGCGCCGCCGCGCAGAGGGCGCACAAATTGTATTTCAGCGCCGGGTCCTTCCGGGTTAATGAGCTGACACCATGATTAAAGCTGACCATTTGTAATGTGTCTCGACCCCGCCGCCGAGCCCTGAAGAGGTTAATGCGGTGACGGAGGCCGGCACCTGCCCCTCGCCGGCCTCCCGGGCCGAGGCGCACAGCCCCTACCTCCACCCCCTCGCCTGCCCCTGCTCGGCTGCACTGCCGACTCCTAATCAATTAGCCCATTAACGAGCCCTTCGAGGAGTTAAGTAGCGAGAGGTTTTGCCACGGGTAGGGCTGCAGTCGGTAACTCACCGGCTAATGATATTATAAGCGCTTTACTCAATAACCCCGCGCGGCGCGGGCGAGGAGGGAACTGCACCGTCATGGTGCAGTGTCTGGACATTTGTGGGGATTGACTCCAGAGTCTCCTATCACTTTGGTTGCTTTTGGGGGAATATCCCAGGAGCTCTCCGCTGATGGGTCCCGAGGTCGCAGCTCGGGAGGATGGCGTTGCCTTAGTGCCTTGGGGTCTTACCTCACCTTGGTTTCCTCGATGCTTGTGTAGACAACTGTGCCCTGGTACCGTTTTGCCAGCACCAGGCTGCTATTAGATCCAGTAACAGCCGATCTGGGAATTAAAGGGGCGAGAGCCGGGGCTTAGAGGCCGCTGCAAGGAGAGAACGAACCACGGTTTCTTGAACACTTACCCGGCGTCTTGGAGTTGGCCACTTTGACCTAAGCTAACTTCTTGGAGGTGGGCATTGCTTCCTCGGATTTTGGGAAAGGAGGAAACCGCTGCTCAGAAAGTTTTAGTATCGTGCCCAAGGTCACCCGGGTGAGATTTGGTTCGATTTTGCCTTATTCTAAAACCATGTCCTGTTCTCACCTCCTTCTTCTTCTTCCCAGCATCAAAGCGCTTCTATTTCTGCAGCAATTCCGTGGCCTGCAATATTGGCCAAAAACCGAGGATCACTTGTGAAACAGAGGGTGGGCCATGGGCTATTCAGCAAAAGTTTACAGAATAGCTATTATGATCTCCTAGTGCTTCTGGGCTTTTGGTGCCTTTTCCTCTCCTATCTGATGCCTTCCTCAAAACGGGAGAAATGTGGAGATGCTATTGAGAAATTCATTTCACCTGTGAGGGCAGTGAGGGTATAACTGGGACTGGACTTGTCCTACTCCACGCAGTCTGTAAATGGTGGCGCTGGGACTCGAACCAGGATCCCTTGCAGCAAGATCTAGGTCTCTCCTCCCCATCCCCAAGGATCATGCAGGCTAACATGTTGGGCCTGTTACAGGGGTGAGTTCTGTAGGCTGGGATGCACAGAAGTTGTCTGTTCCTGGGACTCCCAGTTAAGCTCCCAGTTCGGAGGAGGCGCATGCTCCTAAACCCCCTCCCTCCCATGCGGGACGCAGCGGTCTTGGGGTGCCAGCTCTGCACCCCCGCCGCCCGCCGTGGGGGAGAAGGGGTGGGAGGCTGGGGAGGGTCTTGGAGCAGCCTGTAGGAGCTCCTTCGACGGTGCGAGGACAGATCGCTCGAGGGAGGCGTCGGGCCACTCCAGCTCGGAGCCCCGCGCCGCCCCTGCCCCTCCAGAGGGCCAGAGTCCGGGCCGTGGGAGTCGCCACAGTGGCCGGGGGCGTGGGCTGGAACCTGTGCTGCTGCCCGCCAGGCAGTGCCTGGTTGGACACAGCAGATGCCCGCCGGGGTCTCGGCGCGCTCCGGGGCGCACACTGGCTGCGTGCAGGGCCTGGGCTTTTTGAAAATTTCCGGGGCCGCTCGGCGGCGCTGCGATTGGCCGCGGCCGGGTAACCTCTATGCAAATGAGGCCGCGCCACCTCCGCGCCGGCGGAGACCCCGCGAGCTGGCGGGCAAGGAAGGGGCATTCGCGGCGGGGCTGGGCGGGCGCACCCAGAGCCGGGCAGGCAGGGGTCCCCGCGCAGCCATCCCGTGCCCGCGTGTCCCCCGCGCAAAGGGGACGCCTCGCCAGCTTCGCCGCCCCCTCCCCCCGGCTCCCCTCCCCGCCCCTCCCCCCGCCTGCCTGCCTGCACCACCTTCCACCCAGATCGTCTCTAAAGGGAGTTCTTGGTTTCCTCCGATTTCTTATGAACCCAGGATGGGCAGCAAGGAAGATGCAGGCAAGGGGTGTCCGGCGGCCGGCGGCGTCTCCAGCTTCACCATTCAGTCCATCCTGGGCGGGGGCCCCTCGGAGGTGCCACGGGAGCCCGCCGGCTGGCCGGCCAGGAAGCGCAGCCTGTCCGTGTCCTCGGAGGAGGAGGAGCCGGACGACGGCTGGAAGGCACCTGCCTGCTTCTGCCCAGACCCGCGCGGCCCCAAGGAGCCGGGCCCCAAGCATCACCCCCCCATCCCCTTTCCTTGCCTGGGTAAGGATCGCCCGCCGCCGGGTCGGCCGCGAGCAAGCTCTAGGGGAGGGAAGCTGTGCCGGGGTCCATCCAGGTCCCCTCTGGCCAGAGCCCCGGCCGCCCGCCCGGGGTCCAGGGAGGAGGGAGGGCACACGCGCGCGTTGTTGTCTCCTCCTCCCGGAGGGGGCTCGGGAGGTGACGGGAACACAGACCTCGCGCGGCGCGGGCTCGGAGACGGCTGGGTTGGCAGGAGAATGTACCACCGCGGGCTGGTCCGGGGCGGGCCGCACACACGGCCCTGCCCTCAGTGTCCCCTTTGTACATCGGTCGGATACTTTCCGAACAAGAGGTCTAGAAGTCGGGTCCCAGCGGTCCATCTGTCTCTACCGCAATCTCTTCCAGCTTCTTTTTTCCTCCTCTCCCCCCCCTCTGCCCGCCCCCCCCCCCCGGCCTGATTACCACTCCAAGATGATTGACAATGGTGCCTTTCAGAGATGGTTCCTCTTTACAACACTGACGAAGGGGAGCCCCGCGTTGGTCCTTAGCGTGATTTCCGAACAAACGGCCTGTGAAATGATGCCACACTATAAAGCTCGGGGAACCCTTCCAGCTCGGTTATCAGGAGGCAAAATCACCTTTTAAAATGATGCTAATGCACCCCGTGCAGACTTCCTCCCCCTGCTGCCACATGTCCTTTCCACGAAGCCGGGGGCGCAGAGGGAGACCCCGTACTGGAAGGCGCTGGGTCCCGTTGCTTTTTCAAGGCCGGGGTGCCGGGCGCTGGGTTCCAGCGAGAGGGAGAAGAGGAAGGGGATGGGACCGGGGCTGCAGCCGCCTGGCATCGCCCTGGCCTCGGCCGGGGCTGGGGGGTCCGGAGGCTCCCCCGTCCATGCCTTCCTGCCTGCTCTCCCTCTCCAGGTACCCCCAAGGGCGGCGGCGGCGCGGGGCCGGCGAGCTCGGAGCGCACGCCTTTCCTCTCTGCTTCGCACCCGGACTTTAAGGAGGAGAAGGAGAGGCTCCTGCCCGCGGGCTCGCCGTCGCCAGGGCCCGAGCGGCCGCGGGACGGAGGCGCCGAGCGGCAGGCGGGCGCCGCCAAGAAGAAGACGCGCACGGTCTTCTCGCGCAGCCAGGTGTACCAGCTCGAGTCCACCTTCGACATGAAGCGCTACCTGAGCAGCTCGGAGCGCGCCTGCCTCGCCTCCAGCCTGCAGCTCACCGAGACCCAGGTCAAGACTTGGTTCCAGAACCGCCGCAACAAGTGGAAGCGGCAGCTCTCGGCGGAGCTGGAGGCGGCCAACATGGCACACGCGTCGGCGCAGACTCTCGTGGGGATGCCGCTCGTGTTCCGGGACAGCTCGCTGCTGCGCGTGCCGGTGCCGCGCTCGCTCGCCTTCCCCGCGCCGCTCTACTACCCGGGCAGCAACCTCTCGGCCTTACCTCTCTACAACCTCTACAACAAGCTCGACTACTGAGCGGCCGCCGCCTCCCGCCGCCCCCTCCCGGCGCTCCGGGGCGCGGCGGGCTGTTGCCAGAAATACTAAGAAATACACCATGTGTATTCATTATCTCTTATTTATGGCCTCTGCCCTGCTCTTTTGTTTTGATTGTTTCGGGTATTTATCGGCAACTTCTCAAGCCAGATCGCCTGCTTGCTACCCAAAACAAACCGATGCGCTTTGAAAACCATTTTGGAGGGGATGTTCTCGGGTGGCGGTGGGAAAGGGAGTTTCGGCCAAATAATCTACATTGATTGGTAGGGGGGCGGGGAGGGAAAGTCAGAAAAACACCAACCAAACCAGGTACACTCCTCTCCCCGTATATATACACCTGTATGTACGTACATGCACACGCACAACAGCCGGGGGCTTTGGACAATTATCGCAACGCCTCTTTACGATTTCCTCGTCCCGAGGATGGGTAGGGGCGAAAGGGGGAAGATTTCAGATCTGTAAATATTTTTAAAGAGGTAAACAAACAAAGAAAAAATAAAACATTTTAAGCATCGTTGCTAACTTTGGTGAGATTGATTGCCCAGCGTGCTAACGCGCGGCATTTCTCGCTTTTCGGTGGAGGCAGGCGTGCGACCGGAGAGGTCCTGCTCGCCCAACGGGGAGGGTGGGACGGGGCCTGGGGTTAAGGGTGGGGACCTTGGCGCCGCCGAGGCGGTACGCGGGCCCCAGCTGCACCCCCTTCCAGTCCCGGGTGCCCGTAGACCTGGCGCAGGCGGAGGCGCACCTGCGCCGGCATCCAGCTCGGGAGCCCGCGCGGCGAGGGACAAAGGCGGGGAAGCCTCCCTGCAGAAGCGCTGCCTTCCCCGGACGAGCATCTTCCCAGCGCCGCGAGCGCGCTTGGCCGCAGCAGGGCGCCGTGCGTCCCGGCCCCGCCGGTGCCACGCGCCTCCTTCCAAGGGCGACGGTCAGGCGGGATGGCGCTGCCTGAACCCGGTTCACAGCCCGCTTGGCGCGTCCCCCAGGCCGGCGCACGGTTCCCGACCAGAAGGCACAGGGGTGCGACTCGAGCCGCCCGGGGACCCGGCGCGGAGAGGACGGCACTTCGGCTGAGGAGGGATCCGAGGCTGGAGATTAGCAAACAGAGCGCGGGAAGCAAGCTTTTTTTTTTTTTTTTTTTTTTAATTTTTTTTTTGTTGTTGTTGTTTACAGTTTGCATTGTGCGTGGCTGAGTGGCTGGGTCAAGGGCAAGCACGTGGCCAGCCGCACTGCAAGGACCCGCGGAGCTCGGCCTGCGTGCCCTCCGGCTGCTGCCCCCCAGCACCTGCCGCCGCGCGCGGGCTGCCAGGGCGCGGCTCCCAGAGAACCGCAGCGCGACGGTCATGCACACCGCAGAGTTTTGCAGTATTTGATCGCAGCCACCAGTTCCGTGTAAAACGTCGGAAAAAATGGCTGGAGCTTACGGGAGGAGGATGGTTCGGTGTCACGTGGGGAGAACTCCCCGGCCCTCCTGCCTCCTGTCCCCAGGCCCCCTTAGCCGGTGCAAGGGTGCTGGGAATGCGACCGCATTCTCTAGAAGGAAAGCATTAGCGCGATAGATAGACTTGTCTCCGAGCCCAGAGAAATCCAGATTATTAGCATTTTATGAAAATGTACAGGCTATCTGTAAACCGACTACATGACCTGCAGTATTGTCTGAAAGTGCTTGGTCTCTTGTCCATTTCGAGGTCTCGTTGTTTTCGTCTCACAAAAGATTTCATGGAAATTACATTCTCTCTTAAGATGACGTCAGAGGGATGTTATCCAAGAACACATCTGCAGATGCGAAGTTAGTTTTAGCCCACTTACTTCACTCCAGTTGATATCAATTCACTATATATATTTACTGAGCCCTAGAACTTGCTGAGAACCATGGTAAATATTGTATAGACAGAGAGAAATCAAAAGTGACACTGGATCCGTTTTCTTCTGACTTATTTGCTGCATATATTTTATTTCAAAGAATTTTTTCTTTCCAAATGATGCACTTTAAGTTCTTCTTGTCTTTTAAAGTTGCTATTTGAATATTCCACGCAGAAACAACCAATTTGCTCAAGGAACTATTTATATAGGAATATCCCATCTATCTCATTATTATCTGCATTTCGATAGATTATGTTTTTGTCAAGAGATGATGGTTTTAACAGTATTGGGTCACTATATTCTACTTACGCTTACTTCTCTTATAGGATGTGGTTTTCTCTAGCCACTCTAGGCTGTTAAATGGCAGAGTGATTTTGCCCTTAAGATTTCAGGGATGACCCTTTTCTGGTTTATCATATAGTGAATATTTCTATCTTTTTACTAACCCAGAAATTAGCAAAGGTGATCCAACAGTGCAATTAGTTTCTAGAAATTCCCTCCTCTTACAGGTAAGAGGTTCTCTCTCACACACACAGACACACACACACACACACACACACACACACATACACACGACTTTGCATTTGGATTTAAAATGTTCAAGACTCCATTGTGGCCAGATCTCCTATCTCAAGACTATCAATTCATTTGAATAATCAGCAAAATCATCAGCCTCCTTTCAGGCTGTAAACTGGATTTAAAAGATTGACGTTTCTTAAAACTCGAATAGAGTCCGGCTGCAACTGCGTGCCCAGAGGGACCTGAATCATACACACACTGTATAATGAAATACACTTAGATTTTATTAGCAGATAATTCATGCTCAGAATCTTGAAACTCTAATAGAATTAAATAAACAACTGGGAAAGGGAACCAAATAGAATTATTTGGAGATAAAATTATTTAGCCAAAGTTAGAATGGAGGCAAGGCACTGCATTTTAAAATTCTTAACCTCGCCATTTACTCATTGAAAGAGAAAAGATAGAGAACCAAGTATGAGGATTGGCGATGAGGGAGGGCAAGAATCTGTTATTGTAGCAGTAATATCAACACAGTGGGCAGAAGGGTGGTTACTGTGTGTGTGTTTATTGTGTCAAGAATCCTAAAAAGAAATGCACCTGGGTAGGGTCTGTGAATGGGTAAAGGCCAACAACACTTTTCCTCTATCAATGTACCTTAAAAGTTAAACAGTTTAACTCCAACAATTTCCTTCCACTTCATACAAAATCACCTAATAAAATAGGATTTTTTTTCACAAAAGGCATTTAAAAAGAGGTCACAGTATGAGTTAAATTGAAAATTGTCAATGAGCTTTTGATACTCAAGAGTAACTGAGTCCAGCATTCTAGTTATAAATTAAGAATTACTTCTCTTTCATAGAGATCAAGTAAGTTACAAAAGCAACCAGCTTGATTCTCCTATTTCTGGAGGAGTCTAGAGACAGTTAAGGAGAACAAACTGAGCCTGTTAACTCTAGGGAGTTTTTGGGTTGGGGAAGTCAAAGAGGGGAGAAGCTTGTAGTTATCATTTTAATCTTCTGCTTAAAGATACAGAAACTCTTGAGCTTTAACCACTGCAGAGTAATTGTTTTGGAGTCTGTCCACCCTTCTGAACAGCCCCCCCCCCCCGCCGCCCCCCCCCTCTCCCGACCCCCAGAGCAAGGACTGTCTGATTAATGCATCATCCCAGAGGCTCCCACGAGGCCTGGTATTCAGCGGCTGTTCCATAAATGTTTGCAGAAAGATGGAATGGAAGGATAAAGCATAGTATAAATAAGGATGAGTTTCTACGATATGAATAGATCTTAAGACACTGGGAAATGTGAGACCCTGGTTCACAGGTGGAAACTCCAGGAACTGAGAACAAACCAAGGCAAAGTAACACAATTGATTAGAGCAAATATTTCCACTCCATTTATTGGTTAACTTCATGGGTATATGCATATCTGGTGAAAGGGAGAATAATTTAGCTTTTTAAAAGTATTGACTTAAATGAGGTTCCTGAGCCCGAAAGGCTGAGAGCTGCGCCACTGGTCCAACTGGAAAGAGCATCTTTCCCGCCTACTAGTCTGAGGACCCGCCAGGCGTAGGGAAACTACATTTCCCAGCGCGCCGCCCACGGGTGGGTGAGAGCCTGAGCTCAGGCTCGGCGCGCGGTGCACTTTGGGAGTTGTAGTTCCCGCTCGTCCCTCACGTGCGCGGGCGCCGCAGCCGGGCCGGGAGGAGAGACCATGTGATCGGAAAAGCCGCGGTTTGCCTTTGAGCCGGAACAAGATGGCTGGCTTGACCGACGCCGGGCCTCCGAGCGGACCAATTGGCTGCCTCGAGTGAGACGTTGGCGTTTGAAATTAGCCAATGGCAGCCGTACGCTGGGGCTTCCTCTCCGCCTCTTTCGCCCAGCCCGCGAGTGCTCGGAGGGAAGCAGGGAGGTTGCGGCGGCGGCGGCCGAGGTGCTTCTGAGCGGAGGCCAAGGTAGCGGGTTGCGGCGGCGGGACGCGGGGGCGGGCTCCGCGGGGGCCTCCCGGGCCCCGAGCCGGCGGCGCCGTGCGCGGGGAGCCCGTTTCGCTTGCGTCGCTCTTTCTTTTAGGAGCGTCCGGGGCGGTAGGCCCGGCCGAGGGGCCGGGGAGCGGGGCTGTGCGGGGGCTGGAGCCGGGGGCGCCGCGGCGCGGGCCGGGCGGGTCGGGGCGCCGCGGGGGCGCGGGGCGGCGGGGGCGGCGGGGGCGGCGGGGTGGGGGCGGGGCACCCCCGACCGCGCAGGCGCAGACGCCGGGCCGCCGCCGTTCTCCGGGTGCCCCCCCCCGCCCCGCCGGGGAGCACCCCCCTCGCCGCGAAGCCCTCCCCGCGGCCCGGCCTGCAGTCCGCCCGACGCCCCGGAGCCTGGGGGGCTGACGGGTCGCTTGTTCCGTAGATGACGGGCTCCAACGAGTTCAAGCTGAACCAGCCGCCCGAGGACGGCATCTCCTCCGTGAAGTTCAGCCCCAACACCTCCCAGTTCCTGCTGGTCTCCTCCTGGGACACGTCGGTGCGCCTCTACGATGTGCCGGCCAACTCCATGCGGCTCAAGTACCAGCACACCGGCGCCGTGCTCGACTGCGCCTTCTACGTAGGTGTCCCCCGGGGCGCACCCGCCCTCTTTGTTTCAGGGTCGCCCGTGGCCGCGGCGGCCCTCTGCCCGCATCCGGTAGGAGCTCCTGTCGGTGATCATGGGCAGCTCTTAAGATTTTCCTGAACGCTGTCTGGAGCCAAATACCGTTGTTGTTGTTGTTGTTGTTTTCTCAGGGGAGCCGGGGATGGGGGGTTGGAGGGGGAGGGTTGGGTCATGCAGACGTCGGAAACTCCCCGTCTCTTTCAAAGAGAGGAACCCTACAAACTTTCTGGGTAGATGCCATTCGTATTTGGAATCTGCAGCAAGGCAGTAAAATTGGGTCGTTTATCAAGAGGAAGGTGTTTTTGTTTTTGCATCTAACTAGGAAATAGGAGGGGATCCCTGGGTGGCTCAGCGGTGTAGCGCCTGCCCCTGGCCCAGGGCGCGATCCTGGGGTCCCGGGATCGAGTCCCGTGTCAGGCTCCCTGCATGGAGCCTGCTTCTCCCTCTGCCTGTGTCTCTGCCCCCCCCCCCCCACGCGTCTATCATGAATAAATAAGTAGAAAAATCTTTAGGAAATAGGAAAGTCTATGTGCTGTCAGCCGGTGTGGTGAAAGAGCGGTCCCTTCCTTAATCTGCTGTTGTAGTTTTGGTGACCACTCATTTGCTTTAGTGTGGGGGTGTGTGTGTGAAGCCAGTGTACATCATCCGGGGCATAAAGTGGACAGTTGCTGTAGAAACCAGAATTTTGAAACACTTTGTAAACGTCTGCAAGTTTTGAATGGCTTGAAACTTTTATTTTGTAGGATCCAACACATGCTTGGAGTGGGGGATTAGACCATCAATTGAAAATGCACGATTTGAACACCGATCAAGGTAAACGTGGCCATGTTTTTACAGTTTGTTGTCTCCTCAGCTAGCGTCCTCAAGTGTTCATGTTTATTTAGGAAGAGTTGGTTCCTGAATTGCCCAGTTCCCAAGTTGTTTACAAGTAGAAGTGGCTTAAATTTAGGGCTTTTTTTTTTTTTGTTTAACTGGTAACCATTAAGTTAGGGATCACAAAACATTATGCATGCATTTTTCTCAGTAAATTCAATGCCATTAGGATCTCCATCTAAGTGTTTACATGAAATTACCAGCAAGTATTTGACCTTTACCTGTCCTCAGGAGTGGACTGGATCCCCTGGTATTTTACTGCTTGTTAGGATTTTCCGGGACATGTTTGAGAAGCTTATGATATTTAGTTCAGATCGAAGAAAAATAGGTTTTTAAAAATCTGATACTATAAAATAGTCATTCCTATTCAGCTATTATATGAATTGTATGTGTGATTATTAGCATAGAATATGCTTCAGTTGCATTTATTAAGTGAATAATGACACATTTTCTTTTAGTTAATTTCTTAGAGGCCCAGCTAAGAAGTGATTTAACTAATTTTTTGTGGTGACTTTGGAGCAGAGCAGAAATGGAATGGACTTCAAATGCACAGAACTCTTGGACATAAAAAATTTTCGGGGGGAGGATCCCTGGGTGGCTCAGCAGTTTAGCACCTGCCTTTGACCCAGGGCGTGATCCCAGAGTCCCAGGATCAAGTCCCACATCAGGCTCCCTACATAGAGCCTGCTTCTCCCTATGCCTGTGTCTCTGCCTCTGTCTCTCTCATGAGTAAATAAAATTTAAAAAAAAATGTTTTTTGTATGTGCATACATTAGGTGTGGGTGTACTTGAAGCAATTGGCAAGGCATAGAGAGATGACCAGCTGAGGATGAGCTGGACAATGGGAGGGTGGAAAGAAGATGGGCACAATATTTTGTTAAAAAAAAAACCCACAAAAAAACCTTAAAAGAGTCTATTTCATTAAAGTTACTTTGTTATATAGCTTAGAACTGCAGAATTGCTTGGTTTTGTTAGCTTCTTCTATATAGTAAGTTAGCTTACAGGTTTCAGCCCTGTTTGTTGGAAAACTTAGGAGAAGCAAACCACTGAAATATAAAGATTTTTGGTATGGAGACCATAATTAAGGGAATTAGCTGTTTATTCTCAAGAGGTCATTGTTGAACTTCAGGAAGTACTTTTTTTTGTTTGTTTAAATGATACATTTTTTAAATAGGCAATTTTCCTGTTTGAGGATGAGGACCACATGTTCTTTGTCATATCCTTAGCATGTGGCATAGATATTGGCTCATACTAGACATTTAGTAGATGTTAGTTGAATGAATGAATGAGATACCGTGAAGAGTTGAAGTTGAAAGAAATTGTTGGAAATTTGACCCACTGTGAAAACCAAGTAGACTAATCATGAGACTCCCCACCTTCCTTATCCCCAGCTTTGAGATAATAACCCTGTAAATAAGTTATAAACATTGGCTTTAATGCAATAAGTTTTATCCAGATTCAGAAGACCAGAGTTCTCTACTCATTCGTTCATTTAGTGGGTATTTGAGTACCTACCCTGTATCAGAACCTGCAGTAGAACTATAGAGTTCAACAAGGTTTCTGATTTTAAGGAATCTAGACTCAAGTGAGGAAAAAAACTGATATACTGCCAATTTAATGTAATGTGAAATTCAAGTCAGCCTTTGGTATGTACCATTGTCAGCGAATCAAACTATGCATTGTAAGGTGAACAGAGAGGAATGGATGACTATTTGTAGCCATGGAGAAATTTTTCTGTATGCAGACATTTTCATCAAGTTGGTGCAAGCAGATTCATTACAGTTTAAAGAATGTTTTTTTCTATTGTTCACTTGAGGAATCTTTCTTTAGTGGAGGTGGTAGTAAAGCTGGGTTGATTTTTTTTTTTTTCTTTTTTCCTGCCTGTAGAAAATCTTGTTGGAACCCACGATGCCCCTATCAGATGTGTTGAATACTGTCCAGAAGTGAATGTGATGGTGACAGGGAGTTGGGATCAGACAGTTAAATTGTGGGATCCCAGAACTCCTTGTAATGCAGGGACCTTCTCTCAGCCTGAAAAGGTAGGCTCTTTACATTCATAATAGGAATTAGCATCTTTGGTGTGATTTGACTTGATACATGTTTGATGAATATGGTGTTGAATTTGAAGGTTAATTAAGAGTTGATAAGGGGTGCGCCTGGCTGGCTCAATCAATAGAGCACATGACTCTTGATCTTGGGATTGAGTAGAAGCCCCACATTGGGGTAGAGATTACTTAAAAAAAAAAAAAAAAGTTTTTTTTTTTTTTGTTTTTTTTGTTGTGTTTTTTTGTTTTTTTGTTTTTTTGTTTTTTTTGAAGCATAGGGATCGGATTTTGGTATTTGGGTCAGCATTTTTTTCTATTTGTCGTCATCTTTGTACTGGATAGTACTCCCTCCCTTAAATAAACCCACTGCTCTGTATTGTTAATGCCTTAAATCCCAGGACTGAGAAGCAACTCCATGTCTTTTCAGAGAAGTCATTTAGCAAAGACTGTTGGATTGCCTTAAATTGGGTTTGACATGCCCAAACCAGGAAGTGGGACAGAGCATCACTCATTTTCACTTACGACCTGAAGTTTCATTTGCGTGGACTTTTAAGAGGGTGGAATGGGTTATTACTCGAGGTTAGTGAGAAAGATGTCCGGTACTCTCTGGGTTTTGCTATTTATTTATTTATGTATTTATTTATTTTTAATGTTGACAGATTCATTTGAAGGCTCTCCTGAAAGAAGCTTTTTAAAAGCGAAACTTTGTGTATTATTTTAACCTTTTGATCCTGTACTACGAAAGTATAATTGAGCATTCTTGCTGTATCCTCATCAGACCTTATCAGGTGGTAGTTAATTTTAAAGATTGATTGTTTTAGCACTTTAAAGGTATCCTTCACTTGAGTCTATTTCCTTAGTGTAAATATACTATTCAGTTCCTGTTAGCCATCATTATATACTGTAGTGCATCCAAAGAGCCATTATTTCTGTCACATCACAGTCGAATCTACTCCTGGCAAGACCTTTGTTCAGAATAAAATAATTGCATTGTTTCTAGTTTTGATTTATGGTTGCATGTAACATGTTAAGAGCTGTGATAAATTGCTGACAGAATATGGTATAATGGACAGCCACACTGAATCAAGCTGCTTATTGGTTCAGCAAGGTTCATTATGTCACTTTTTTTAATACTTTCTTTGATAAATGTATATACCTAGTCAGTAGCATGACAGTGGTTTCACATGATTTACGATCAGTGGGGATAGAAAGCCCTATTAGAAGCTTATGTGTCACCTGTATAGTAAAGATTTAAGATAAAATTCCCAATCTGATTGTACTGTTATAAATCGATCTCTTTCTGGATTCTGTATTTTTTAAGTTTGGCGTTTTACATGTCTCAGGTTAATTTCCATTTTTCTACAAACATTGTGTTTTCTGAATAAACTGTGGTAGGTCTTACATTTCTCTTATTTAAATATGCTTATATTGAGTCTACTGTTTTGAATCTTTCAAATTTTTTCCTTAGTCAAATTAGTTGTTGAATTTTAAGGCCCGGTTGTAGAGATCCTTGGGTTATTGTATCATTAAATGTAACATGGTATTTTGGGGTCGTGGTATATATTTAAGTTAGGGATGACTGACCTTGTGGTTTAGTTACTGAATGTTATAAAGAGAGGTCTTACTAGGCCATAGGCTCTCTTCATTTTTTAGTAGTGATTCTTCAGGTTTTAAAATATTAATAAATCAGATTAAATTAGAGTTGCTTCTTGGTTGAAAGTAATAACCAGAATACAATTCTTTGTCTGAAGTCTAGATTAAAAAAAATTATTTAACATGATCAGGAAAGTAATTTTGGTGCCATTTTCATGAGTTTGCTATCTGTTTGGTTCCCAAAGGACATATTTGAAAACAAACCACTTGAAATACTTGTAGGGAATTCTGATGTATTATAAAGGAATTTTTTGCAGAAAAATTTTCTGTATTGTAAAAAGGGCATTATGTGGGGGAAAATAAATGCTTTTAAGGGAGAAAATGCATTTCAAATTTTCACTAAGGATGAACGTTGTCTTGAGTGTTTAGTAGGATGTCAGGGCATAAGAATATGTTTTGTCACATGCCAGACCACTATCCTTGTGTTTTAATTTTGAGTTCACATGCCACCCAAAGCAACTAAACAGCTAATTAATGATGACTCCTTCATTCTTCTTAGAAAGGCCTATTTATTCAGTGTGACAGCTGAGAAAAATAAAGATTTTTAGAGTTCAACATGAAATCTTTTTTTTAAAAGGTGGTCATAAAAAAATAACTTGGAAATGATTATTGTGTGAAAAGCTAGAAGCCTATTGAGAGGTATTTTGAATGTGTTTTATGACTTTATTGTCTATTTTTTGAGTGTTTTTCTGCACATTTATATTGCTACTAAATGAAGCAGGAAGGCTGGAAAAATCGCTTAATAGTTGAATTTGTTTTAGTAACCAAGAGAATCGTCTTCAAAAATGTTTTTTGCAGAATTAGAATGTACAGTATATGATGCTTGGCTAAGTATTAAGAATATTTTGGGTTGATTATTTTGTGCACATTACTTAGTTTGTGTAACTGTAGTATTTAAAATTTAATACCTGTGTTTGAGAACCTGATCAGCTAACTTTTTAATGGTTTTATGATTATTGGACTTGTCGGGGGACAAAATGTTCTGTTTAGGCAAATGGGTAGAATTTAGTAAGTTTGGTCTTTCTTGAAAGGTATATACCCTCTCAGTGTCTGGAGACCGGCTGATTGTGGGCACTGCAGGCCGCAGAGTCTTGGTGTGGGACTTACGGAACATGGGCTATGTGCAGCAGCGCCGCGAGTCCAGCCTGAAGTACCAGACTCGCTGCATACGAGCATTCCCAAACAAGCAGGTACTGGCCTACTCCCTACCAGCCTTTTTCGAATTTGAAAGTGAAAGGATCTCATTGATCACTGCCTTTTAAAGCTTTGCTTTTTAAATTTTTGAGTAGTGGTTTAGAATTTGCTGTCAGATACATTTTCGAAAGCCTTGTGTTCTAGTGTGTTGCCCCAGTTTGAGAGAAGACCTTGATGTTCAGAGAGGTTAAGTAATCTAGTAGTGGTTTGAATACAGGTCTTCTGATTCCTTGGTTCAGGATGCTTGACAGGTACAGGGTTATCAGAGAGTTTTGCGTATATCTTAATTTACCAAACCAGTAAATTCAAATTTAAATCTGGAAATTTAGGATTATGGAATTTGCTGTTCTCTTTTTTTTTTTTTTTTGACTATTTGTAACTCTGATACTAATAGAGTTCTTTAGCTGGTCTGACAGTAGAATTTGTGTTTTTTTTGTTTTTGTTTTTTTTTTTTAAGAATGCCAATAAGATTAGAGAAGGCGATACTCCTTATGTAATGGCTACTTCTTGAAACAGGAGTGGGTTCCCTTCCCTTTATCCGGTTTAGCCTTGCTAAACAAGGCTGCTCTGTTTATTAGCAAGCCCCTTCTCCCCTCAAATCCTTAAAGTTTGAAGGAGAGTTGGTGGTGGGGTCAGCTGCCAGAAGAATTTTACAAGAGGAAAAGTCATTAAAAACGGCAGATATCTTTGGAATCTTACACTGTCCTTTAGTGGTTGAGGAGTTGGATACAATTATGTCAGTTATTCTCTTGACCCTTTATCTCAAAAGGTTAGCACCTCAAATGGTGATCACAGTTCTTTTTCTCAGGAAATTGTAAGTTTCCACTGAAGGTAAGGAATTGCAGTGACTTTTAAAGATTTAACTGTGTGATTAAGATATCCTTGCATTTATAAATATTATTATATTATTTTTGTGTCTTATGTCTAAAACTTTGTTAGAACATGTTTCTGGTTGGTAATGGAAGTTTAAGATTCCACTGATTTTTTGTTTTCTCCCTACGTAGTTTTTCAGGAATAATGCTTTTTCATACCTTTAGAATACAAAATAAATAAGATACAGGGTTTATATTTATCTTTTCTCTTAGTTTTTTTTTTCACATGTTGTCATTTCAGGGAAAGGTGAGAAAAGGTTTGAAATGTAAGCCACTTTGAACATTGTTGAAAATCTGTGGTGTTTGTGTGTGAACTCAACTTGCTGTAGTTAAATGCAAAAGGGATAATGGCTGAGGTGGAAGGGTGGTGTTCTGGTTGGTGTGGGTCACTGATAGGCCCTGAAGGACACACAGCTCTTAGAGTTGCTGGAGGTGAAGAGGCACAGAGCACAGCGGATTACACCCAGCTGATGGAACAAATTTGAGAACCCTCTGGACAAGACAACAAGTAAATGATACTGAAGCACTTGAAAGTTCTTGTCTAGATTTGACAAAATTACTAGGTGTGGTAGTAATTTTTTTATGGAATGGGTAATAAACTTTTGGTTTGGTCATAGCTATGTTAGTATAGCTTAAAACCTATACCTGGTTAAAACCTGGCTGTATTTACCTTTCATTTCTGAAATAATCCTCTTTCATGCAGGGACTTTCATTTCATACCTTTCATTTCAAATTTGGGAATTAGTGCCTTGTGTTTGGAAGCTGGAGTCCAAATTTTTGTCCTTGTCTGGTTCCCTCTTGGCAGGGCTATGTATTAAGCTCCATCGAGGGCCGAGTGGCAGTTGAGTACTTGGACCCAAGCCCTGAGGTACAGAAGAAGAAGTATGCCTTCAAGTGTCACAGACTAAAGGAGAACAATATCGAGCAGATTTACCCTGTCAATGCCATTTCCTTTCACAACATCCACAATACGTTTGCCACAGGTACGGTATGGCTGTGCACCTACATCACGTCATTGAGATGATAATTTTACTTTGTTTTATTTTAATTAATTAATTGTAGAAAGAGAACAGGGGTTGAGGGGCTGAGGGAGGTGGGGGAAAGAGACTCTTAAGCAGAGTCCGCACTGTGCGCGGAGCCCAGTATGGGGCTTGATCTTACAACCGCAAGGTCATGATCTCAGCTGAAATCAATAGTCTGATGCCCAACCGACTGAGCTACCCAGGCGCCCCAACAATTTTACTTTAATTGGACATGAAACATTTACGCTTAGGCAGAGTTCTGAAAAAACTGTGCTTGTTTTTTCAGATATTCAGGGAGTAAAAATTGTGTGCGAGCCTCTGTGAGGAAAATGTAATTTCTACAACCTTAAAAATTAACCGTTAAGATAATGGTTTTTTTCTCTATCTGCTTTTAAGAACCATTTTACCTCTTTTGAAATGACTTGCAGGTGGCTCTGATGGATTCGTAAACATTTGGGATCCATTTAACAAAAAGCGACTGTGCCAGTTCCATCGGTACCCCACCAGCATTGCGTCCCTTGCCTTCAGTAATGACGGGACCACGCTTGCAATAGCATCGTCGTATATGTATGAAATGGATGACACGGAACATCCTGAAGATGGTATCTTCATTCGCCAAGTGACAGACGCAGAAACAAAACCCAAGTGAGTATGCTTCACCTGTATTTGAGCCTTTTCTTGCATTCAACCCAGGATTTATTAATTTTTCTAAATTCATGAATAGCATTGTTGATGCCTGCTCGATATTACAGCTGACTGTAGGGTTGGAGTTGATTTTATCTTGTTCTCCCAAGCTTTCAATATCCGTAGGTTGATAGACGTCTGATGGATAAAATTGTGCCTAGTTGTTTGGTAGAGAAGAATGTCAAACTCTCATTCTTCTTGAATAGGCACTATTATTTGAATCTCTGGAGTTATTACTAGCTCATTGCTTCAAAATTAAGTTGAGGAATTCAAGAATAATTTATTTTAGCAAATTCTATTTAAGATATTTAAGAATTTGAACTGCCAAAAATCTTTCCTCTCCACAGAAGTTGTTTCTTTAATATTTACACAAAGTGAATGACCTTCAGGTCTTATGGGAAACCCAGAGTAATATGGCCTTGCCTAGAATAGCAAATTTCCATAGTTTTGAAATTTTCATAGCTGTCTTTGGCTCTTGGTTGTAACTGTTGACAGAGAGGAATGATTTACATTTTTTTGGTACTAACAGGGCAAGGCTTTTTACTTAATTACCTGAACCAGGCCTAAGGGAAAACCGATCCTTAGGCTCTTGTTAAACTGTAAAATGCCTATTCCCTATGGGTCTTTGTCCCTGTACTCTGTCCCTCACTACCCAGGCCTCAATAAATATGGAATAACTGAATGTTTTTAGGATTCTTCTACTTTTCTGAGTTAAAATGGGTTAGCACCCTTGTAAAATTGGTTGAGTCCCTGAAAGGGGGCAGAGTATTAAATATTCAGTATCATGCATACTTTTACAGGTTTGACTTTAGAAAAGACTTAGTATGTGAAGCCTGTTGGATAAAGGGCTGTGTTTGCATTTAATCTCTCACTTTTGTGTTTCTTGTCCTGGCCGGCCATTTTGATCTCATGCTGTTCTTTTTTCTTTTGAACTTGTAGGTCACCATGTACTTGACAAGATTTCATTTACTTAAGTGCCATGTTGATGATAATAAAACAATTCGTACTCCCCAATGGTGGATTTATTACTATTAACAAAGAAACCAGGGAAATATATTAATTTTAATATTATAAGAACCTGAAAATAATGGAAAAGAGGTTTCTATTGGTGTTTTTTTTTTTTTTTTTTAAATAAACACTCTTAAGTGCATGAGACGTTTGATGGTTTGTTACATTAAAGGTATTCTGGGCAAACAAAATTGGAGGGCAGTGATTCCACTTTTGAGAATCAGTTTTGACCTTGATAATTTTTGTTTCCACTGTGGAAATACATGTTTGTAAATAAATATAGGTAATAAAAATCCCTTTGCATTCTTTCTGGACCTTAAATGGTGGAGGAAAAGGCTCTTGAGCCATTTGTTTCTTTTGCTGGTTGTAGTTGCTAATTCGAAAGCTGCTTCAGACTGCCTCATGAGGAGGTTAATCTACAATTAAACAGTATTTCCTCTTGGCCGTCCATTATTTTCCGAAGCAGATGGTTCATCGTTTCCTGGGCTGTTCAACAAAGCAAGGTTAAGGTTAGACTCCTGGGAATCAGCTAGTTTTCAATCTTATTAGGGTGCAGAAGGAAAACTAATAAGAAAACCTCCTAACTTCATTTTGTGACTGTAAACAATTATTTATTAGCAAACAATTGATCCCAGAAGGGCAAATTGTTTGAGTCAGTAATGAGCTGAGAAAAGACAGAGCATATCTGTGTATTTGGAAAAATAATTGTAACGTAATTGCAGTACATTTAGACAGGCATCTATTTGGACCTGTTTCTATCTCTAAATGAATTTTTGGAAACATTAATGAGGTTTACATATTTCTCTGACATTTATATAGTTCTCATGTCCATTTCAGTTGCCCAGCCGCTGGTGATTAAGGTTAAAAAGAAAAAAATTATAGTGAGAATGAGATTCACTTTAATGTAATGCCCTGAAGCAGAACACGAACTTAGCTTGGCCTATTCTAGGTAGTTCCAAATAGTATTTCTGTTGTCAAACTTTGGTGTTTTATTTACATTATTTGCAAATGTATGTTTTTGAATGGGACTTGGACCTTTACTGAAATTTATCCATGATGTGTTTTTTTAAAAATTCTTTTGATACAGAAAAAGGTCTTTTTTTTGTAAGCGTGTCAGTGAAAACTTAGTGTAAGTCTGAACCCATCTTTTGAAATGTATTTTCTTCATTGCAGGTCCACCTAATCATCTCGTGAAAGTGGTTTCTCTATGGCAAGCTTTGTTTTGCTTCCTACAAATACATACTTATCCCCTAAGGGATGCGTTAATAGTCATTGTGGACACCTTATTTAGTATGTGGATTTTTGTATGTTCTGTCTTACAAAAAACTTGTCTGTGTGCCCTTTCATGCTGACTTTGTGTAGGATGAGGAGTCTTTGTGTCCTTGTGTGGTGGTGTGAGGAATTGTTTTTACCCCCAGAAAGCCCAGTTGTGTTTATGAGTAGCTTGAACTCTTTTTGTAAAATAATCTAAACCTGTTATTTCCATGCTGTCTAATAAATCAGAGATTCAGAACCCTTAAATGTTGCATGTTTTTAAATGTTGGTAATTAATGTAATTTACTTTATAAAAAGGCCTTCTGTAAAGCAAAACTCGCTTCATCAAGGGCCTGGTGGGGATGACATTTTACCTTTAATTATGTCTATTCTGGTGTACGTTGGGGGTTCAGTCCTGGCTAAAGTGATCTGTTGGAGTCCTGCCATTTCCCTTGTGCCCTCTTGCTGGATCAGCAGGGCTCTTGAGCCAACTGTGTAGCTTCACAGAATGGGCACGGAAGTGTGGCAGCTGACGGGCACCCTTTGGCATGACTCCCCTAGTGCTGGTGTGGCAGGGCTTGTGTGGCTCACATGTCCCTGTGCTGGCACAGTCCCTGTACACACACGCACAGAGCCAAATGACAGACCCGTCTGTACTTATCCATCAAATGCTAAATCAAAGTGAAGCCCTTGGGATAGTAAATAATGTAATAGTCAGGGACTAACTGATGGCATTGGTTCTTTAGTGCGATTATGTGCTTTTTAGAGTCATAACCACTTGGTTGAGGACAAAGCATAAATTTAAAACCATTGTTTAACTGAAAGTGAATTAATACAGTATTGTGAAAGGTGACCAAAATTAAAGCAGTGTGGGGGACCTGTTTTGAGTTCGTGATGTGGGAGTGCCATTGTACTTCCATCTGGGGTCCTCTCGTCTCTAGAAACCAGATGTGTCTCAACCTGAATGTGTCCCCTTGCCTCCCTTGTGGACCTATTAATCTGCTGTCCTTCACAATTTGTCTGTTGAGGATTAGAGCCACCTTTCCCCCAAATGACCCAAGTATAATACCTTAATGTTTTCCTCGATTTCCTTTCTCCTAATTCACTTTACTGTTTCTAAGTGTTTATTTTTTGTTGTTGATTTTTAAAAAGATTTTATTTATTTATTTATTCATGAGAGACACAGAGGCAGAGACATAGAGAGAGAGAGAAGCAGGTTCTCTGCGGGGGACCCAACGTGGGACTCTGTCCCGGGACTCTGGGGTCACGACCTGAGCCGAAGGCAGGGGCTCACGAGCCACACAGGCATCCCTTAAGTGTCTCTTCTGATGACTCTTCTTTCTGCTGCCACTGCTCCTTACCCATCTGGGGAGTGCAGCAGCCTCCAGGCTTGGCCCTCAGTTCTGGGTCTTCTGGAACAGTGACTTTCACCTTTTAGCCATGATCCAAGTAGGAAATACATTTGAACTACAGTCCAGAACACAGAGGTCAATCTAGTATGTATAACAGAGACAAATTTTATAAAGTAAGACTTGCTCTTTGTACATGACATGCGTCTGTTATTTTTTTTTTTTTTAAGAAATATTGATTATGGCCCCCTGAACTGAATTTATAACAAATGCCTTGACACTGCTAATTTGAGAAAGCTGTTCTGTACACAAGACCTTAAAAACACTTGCTCTTTTTCTTATGCTGTGCTTGGGATTGTCCAGTGCTCCCCATTGCTCATAGAAGTTCCTGAATCACTTTATGAAAGGTATGTGCCCAAGCCACTGCTGACTGTCAAGGTGCTCTCGGAAGAACGAGGGTGGGGCTGACTGCTGGGGATTCTGACAAGTAGATGGGAAAGTGGGAGCAGCAGTACTTGGTTCTGAGTTCTTCTGTGTCCAGACTTAAGGGTACATCGGCAGTTTTTGAGGGAAAATCCAGGCCCTATTGGACAGACGGAAGGATGGAGCCAGACTCAAGCCCTTTATTGTTTTGCTTTTGTTATCTGTCAGAGAGGTGTGTCCTAAGTTGTTTCGCTATGCATGAATCTTCAGTGAAAAAGGATGATGTGGTCAAATAAGACAATTTCTTTCCCTGTGGAAGAGGCTCAGTGTACAATATCCTGTTAAGAGCTTGGAGAACTCCAGCAGTAGAGACATGCCTGTTGAGTTTGTTAAACCTAGCTTTCCCAAATGGCCTTGCCCCAGAGCCTCTAGTATGTGCCCCATTTCCTTGTTCCTGCACCCTCTGCACACACACCCCCCCCCCGCCCAATCCCCAACACTGTACTTAAAGAGTCTATATTCTGAGTGCTAAGCTGTATGCTTTATTGTTGCTCAGATACGCAGGCTGACTACCACATTTCACAGTCTGCTTAGACTTTTCCCTTTTCTGAATTGCTCTTTCAGTTTTAGTTTGAATCCTTCTGCAATGTCCTGTTCAAGATCCCCCTTGCCATGAAGCCTTCCATCCTTACTCCAGCTCACAAGGGTATATGCTTCTTCAGAACTTGCTTGAAGCACCTCCTGTTTATATACCTTTAGCATATACTGCCTGGCATTTCAACAATTTTGTATGTATACACCTTACTCTCCTATTACATTCCATAAAAGCAGGGACCACATCTTTGCTCTGGCACATGAGCACTGGGCACTTTGGTATTGCTGAATGAGTGATAGAGGTGATCTCTTTTTCTAAAGCAATTTCCAGGGCAGCCATGGTGGCGCAGCGGTTTAGCGCTGCCTGCAGCCCAGGGTGTGATCCTGGAGACCCAGGATCGAGTCCCACATCAGGCTCTTTGCATGGAGCCTGCTTCTCCCTCTGCCTGTGTCTCTGCCTGTGTCTCTCTCTGTGTGTCTCTCATGAATAAATAAATAAAATCTTTAAAAAAACAAAACCAAACAAAAGCAATTTCCGATATAATTTTGTTTCTTTTAAGATTGATTCATTTTAGAGAGAGAATGCAAACAGCGGGAGGGGCAGAGAGAGAATATTTAGCAGACTTCCTGCCAGAGCAGAATGCTCATGACCCTGAGATCATGACCTGAACCCAAATCGAGTCAAACACTGAACCAACTGTGCCACCCAGGTGCCCCATCAATATAATTTTGGAATAGTGTCCAGTGCACTGGACATGTGACCTTTAGCTTTGTTAATTTAATAAGCATTTAATAACTATTATAGAATTAATATATTCATTGTAGAAATGTTTAGATAACAGCATGCAAAAAATGAATTGCACTATCACATGATCCTGCAACAGGAGATAACATTTTGGTTATCCAAAATCCATCCTTCCAAATTTTCTGTGAACAAGTGTTCTTGTTGGCCTCATCAAATGAAAATGTGTGGGTGAACATATTTGGAGATTTTATCTGAGGTGATGTAATGAATGGTACAAGGCATATGTCTTCATGATATTTACTTTGAGAAGAGGTATCCTAGGTGTACTTTGAAGTAACAGGTGGCTGGTCATCCCCTGAGCGTCTGAAGCATGTATCCAAGAGATCTTAAGTGGTGGCTAGAGGAGCCTGGCCCTGGAGAATTCATGACACGGATTTCATATTTACATCCCCAAGTGTCCTATTGGGCAGGTGCTCCAAAATTTGTAAGTGAGCTGCTTCTCAGAGGTCCTCACTCTTCTGGCTCTTCTGGAGTGAGAGCCTGCAGGTGCCTACTTATAGCTGAGATGCTCCTGAGCAATATTGGGGGGCTTTCATATATGTAATTTTATAAAATTTGGGTCATATAGAAGAACCGTGCTTTATACACTCAATGCGTTAGGAAAATTCACAATTTGTTTATTGCCTTATTTTAAATTGCCACCTAATGAGGTTTTGAACAAATATTTAAAGCTTGTTTATATGCCAGGCACTGTGCTAGGTGCTGAGGCTCCAGTGGTAAGTAGGATGAAGTCCCTGCTCTCCCTGCAATTCCAGTCTGGGGCAGGGATCGTGGCTAGTAGTGACGAGAGTGTAGTCATAACTGACAAATGCTATGATGCCATAGTGTGACTAAGTTTTGCTTTTAAGCACTTGACTGACCTTTGGTCCTCACATCTACTGTCCCGTTGGTGAAGGAGGCGGTTTAGTTTAGCGATTGCTCTTAAATCTAAGATCACATCACTGGTCAATAATGCAGATACTGCGACAACCTGGGCACTGGGAAAAGCAGTGGGAACAGAAAGCCTCTGATCAAGAACCTTCTGATTAGTACTTTAAAGAGGTAAGAGTGTAGCAAGATACTGCAGAATCTTAGAGCTTGTCACCCGTATGGCCTGTTATTCCTCCAGAATTGATGTCTGCTGGTTTATTGTGTCAGATGGCCTAAAGAGACAGCCTGAGTCTTGAGTCCAGCCTTTGAACCTGACTCAGAATCCTAATTTTTCTGCTTGGTTCATTGCGTCACTGGCCAAGTTAATTTCTGAGCCAACTTCAGCATCTGTAAAGTTGAGAGAGAGAGAAAAAAAAAAAAAGACACCTAATTCATGGAGTTACAAATGAGTATCTAGCATGTTTATGGGAGTGTGCCTGGCAGAGTCAATAAATAGCAAATCCTTGCAATCCTTGGATAAAAAATATTCAGTCTGTTGCTCTCACTAGTCAGTTGACTTTTAGTTTAGCTCTTTTTTTCTTTTAAAAATTTTATTTATTAGAGTGCATGAGGGAGAGCACAAGCGGTGGGGAGCAGCAGGGGGAGAGGGAGCAGCAGACTCCCTCAGAGTCTGACCCTGGGCTCCATCCCAGGACCCAGGGATCATGACCTGAGCCAAAGGCAGACCCTTCACCCACTGAGCCCCCAGGCGCCCGGACTTTTTCTTTTTATAGATTAATGTAGTTCTCACATATCTATAGGATTCATAGTCCTTAGGTTTGCCAGTGTATCTCTTTTTAAAAATACTGATCCGCTTTTCCAAGCATTCAAAAAGTCACAACAAGCCCACCATCCAGATGTTACAAATATTGCCATCTTTACTTAATTGCTTATTTTTAAAAGAAAGCTTTGCCTGTACCTGAGGCCTCATCTATACCGCTCTCACTCCACCCCGTTTTTCATTCTCCTTAAGCGTTGTACCTATTTGTGCTTTTTTATGCTCCTGTGGTATCCACATACACATTTTTAGAAGTTGCAGCTATGGTATACTATATCTGTCCTGGAACGAGCCCAACCCTACTCTGCAACAAGTGTGGTTACTAAAAGATAGAAGGAAAGGGACAAAGAGGATCATTTGTAGGGAAACAGCGAAGCAGCCAGGTCATACAGTGGAGTGACAGAGTGGAGTGCCCCCTTTCTCCTGTGAGATCAGCCACCATCTTTAGCTTGGGAAAGAACATATTTGAACTATTACAGTTACAGCAGTTTCCTTAAAAAAAGACGGTACCTGGTTGACTCCATCGCTTTGGAACTAGCACAAAGAAATTTGCTGCCAAGCCTGGTTGCCCACAAATATCCATTGGAACACTGGGTACACGGCCACCTTTCCCTTGGTTGGGGGTGTGTGGCAACAATGCTTTCATCTTTTTTTTAACTTTTTTTATTTTTTAAGTAGGCTCCACACTCACTGTGGAGCCCAATGTGGGGCTTGAACCCCCGACTCGGAGATTAAGACCTAAGCTGAGATCAAGAGTTGGATGCCTAACCAATTGAGCCACCCATGTGCCCCAACATTGCTTTCTTTTTTTAAAAAATAAATTTATTTTTTATTGGTGTTCAATTTGCCAACATACAGAATAACACCCAGTGCTCATCCTGTCAAGTGCCCCCCTCAGTGCCCGTCACCCATTCACCCCCACCCCCCCGCCCTCTTCCCCTCCCACCACCCCTAGTTCGTTTCCCAGAGTTAGGAGTCTTTATGTTCTGTCTCCCTTTCTGATATTTCCTACCCATTTCTTCTCCCTTCCCTTCTATTCCCTTTCACTATTATTTATATTCCCCAAATGAATGAGAACATATAACCCAACATTGCTTTCATTTTTGAAGGATACCCACCGAACTTGTGGGGTTGTGGGCATTGGTTTCTTGGTTGGGAAATATTTTGTATTCTGAGGGAGATAATCTGAAGGTAAAAACAAGACAGGTTACTACAGAGAGCTGTCATTGAGCAAATACAACACAAGTTGGCTGGCCCAATTAATATAAAACTCATGATTCAGCAACCAACTTTCAGAACTTATTTTAAACGAAAAGCAGTTGGTTTTATTTTGTCATTTTGCTCCTTGAATCCACCACTGGTGGTTTGACTTTCTGAATCACCTGACTTGAATAGAGGAATGGCAAAAGAAATGATCTGCCTTCCTTAGCTGTAATGTAGCAGGCTGTCACACTGAAGTAATTGAAGGCTCATTTCCAGGGGTTTATTTCATTAGCTAATTTCCCAAGAAGTAGTCTTTCACCTCTGACCATCCTAGCCAACATACGTGAAGAACCGTACAAATTATACCTACTGGTCTCTGAAGCACCGAAGTTTGCTTTTCCAATGTTGTAATGAAGTACCTTTCATCCCCTTTATAGGACTGTGTTATAGGCTATTGCAGTAATTTAAAACCTATGTACCTAGACTCCTGACCTTGTTATAACATCACTTTATAATTCTCAAAATACTTGGCTCTCGAAGATTTTCTTAGTACCAGCCATGTATTCTTAAAGAGGCCAGACAATTTGTCTTCGGTGTTTTATTAGCCATATCTCCTCAGCCGGTAAGACCTAACATTCTTATTGAATCGCCTGACAAAAATCACTCAATTCTTTCATCATTTCACAGCTTAACATGGCAGCCAGTTATTAGCATTCTCCATTTATAGAAGTACCCTTGGTTGGAATAATGGCAGTGTACACCTTCAAGCTTTGGATGTGGAAGCAGCTCTGGTCTTGGGTTCACTGTTAGTTCATCAGGATCGCTGATGATACTGTGCGGAACCAGCTTTCCTTAACGTAACCAACATAACGGTAGTCCCAGACGTGGAGGACGAGTAGGTTAACAGCCCTTGGCATGTCGTCCTTTGCTGCTGTTGTGCATCAGGTGAACATGGACTTCAGTGACTAGCAAGATGTTCGGAACGGGTACTGTTCGTTGAGAGCTTGGTCCTTCCTTGATGGCTTGGCTTTCTGCTTGATGTTAAATGTACTTGTAAAGGTTGGACTTAAACTTTGCTTCATAATAATATGTACTCTTTCAAAACATCTTGTGCTTATGCTGCCCATCGTTATCCAAGGCTTTAAGGATTTAAAAAAAAAATATTCATGAGAGAGACAGAGAGAGCAGAGACACAGGTAGAGGGAGAAGCAGGCTCCCTGTGGGGAGCCTGATGCAGGACTCAATCCCAGGACCCTGGGTTCATGCCCTGACCCAAACCAAAGGCAGACACTCAACCACTAGCCACCCAGGCACGCCTATCCAGGACTTTATTTTTGACTCCATTCTGAAGCTATTAAAGAAAAAGAATTCTCATGTATTTGGACTTCACAGATTTTGTAATAAATTGACTTGACTTAGGAGACAAAGCAAATGAAATCAGAGGAAATATATTTAACTCCTGAAAGGTGAATTCTTCATGGCAATTTAACACATTGTTAGTAATATTTGATCTGTACATTGAACAGGGCTCTCCGTGGAGACCCTTGAGTAGCCATCTCCATTCCTGAGCTGGGCACATTTAATGCTTCTAAAGAAACACTCTTTGAATCAGTTTGATTCACCTGAGACCTCTAAGCTAGTGATTGGCCACAAGCCTGTGGAAACCTGCGGAGACTAGCTTCTTGGGACTAATTGGGAAGCAGTAGACTAACCCAAAATTTAAATTGGCCTATCAAAGCAAAATCTTAATTTGGCCACCAGTGAAAATCTTAGAAAAGGTAAAAACCAAGAGAGAAGATTATTTCAATTTCCTCTTTGGACAGTGTTTAGACCTCTCTCAGCAAATTTCTTGATTGATTTAATCTTTTTATGGTTTTTCCTTGACCAGAGCTTCTTAGTGGAGTGGATGAGAAGAAAAAATAAAATTAGGGAAAGTTATTTTTAATTCTTGTTGCATCAAGCATATCTAACTGTGGATTTGGAATTAGAGACAAAAATGCCTGTAAAAGGTTCTCCTTTTTTGGCAACTCAGGAGAAAAACCTGGAAAGAGATGGAAGTGGACATGTTGGAAGGGATGACAGCTGTGCCTGAGGCTCTGCCTATAATATTTGTGGGTGAAATTGTCGTTACTTTTGGCAGAAGGGGATTCATCTTTGGGTTTCTTACTCCTTCAGGAATACAAAGGCCAGGAATTAGAAACTGAAGACATCAGTTTAAAACAAGCCTCCTTTGACCTATGTCAGAACTTGCTGAGTGAGGAGTATCCCAAATCCTTGAACCTTTGGAGAACAGAGATCTGAAAAGCTTCTGAAGGCCTGATCTCTTACTGAATGTTGACGGCCTCATAGAAAACATGGAGTTGTAACCATTCTTCTAATGAAATCATCCATCACTGTTAAGTACTTGATGGAAAAAATACCAGGGGTCTTTGACAATAGCCTCCTCATCCTGAGAGATCAGAAGCCTATGCCAGGCTGCGTGTTACAATGGCACATCGTTCAAGGTCTCTTGACCACTGCCTAGAGCTAATCCTACATCTCTGTAATTTAGGGGATACAGTCCTTCATTCCTGCCCTGTTCCTCTCCCTTCTCTTTTTCCCTTCTTTCCTTCAGTCAATGCAGTCAATGGGCAGATAATAAAAGGCAGTTGTGTAAAAGTTGACTTAGGAAAATAAGGCCATTGGTGGATTTTTGAAATAGATGCTCAAGACTCCATTGTGCCCTTTGGTCCAGGAGATGGTGGGTGGCAATGGATAAATCAGCCCGTTGCATGGCCATGAGACCAAGTGTTGGATCTGACCTGGCACGTGTTATGCCACAAAATCATTGGATTATTTGAGGGCGCAGTGAAATAGCAGGTTTTACTTTCAGTACATCAAAACACAAAACACAAATATTGTAGAAGGATTTGGCCAGACAGTAGCTTAGGATATACTCTCATCCCTGCTTTCAGCATGGTTCGTGTTGAGCAGAACATGTCCCTGGGCCACTTAGCTGGGTGCCCTGGGGTGTAGGGGGACCCTAGGCTCCAGCTTTTTCCAAAAGACTCTGAGGCTCCTCTCCATGCTGACATAGCCTGACCTGCTGTCCCTTTGCCTTTGAAAGGCAGGGGTTCTCAGCTTCTATGGGTATGGGCTTGTAATGTTTCTTAAGTATTTGAGTAGATGAAGGTTAAGAGAAACTGAAGTGCTTTTACCCCTACCTGCTCAGAGTCCTTAAATGATTTTATCATCTCCTAAACAACACTGGATCATTTTTTTTCTGTGTGAGTGTTTTCTCTCAAATCAATGAAAGTGATATTATTAACCCATTTGACAGACAAGGAAACTAAAGCTACAAGAGATAAAGCAACATCCTCCAGGTCATACTGCTAGTATCTTTAGGATCAGGATTCATACCTGGCCTCATCCCAGAGCCTGAGCACTTAACCTGCTCTACCATTTTGTTTCTCTGTATCTGTATAGTTGATGATGATGTGTATTCCTGTCATCCATCCATCCATCCATTATATAAATATTTATTGACCCATACTTAATTCCAGACTCTGTGAGATAGTGAGTTCATTCAGGACAAAGACTATGTCTTGATTTTCGTTTTTTTCTACAATGCCTGGGCTAGAGTAGGTAGTCAATAAATAGATGTATACTATATGAATGACTGTCTGGAAGGGTGGACACAGTTGATGGTACAGGAGTTTGCTTGATCCATGTAAGAGTTTCCAATTTCCTCCATAGGGCATGACTTCTTTAATCCCAGGATGGAACACTTGATAGGAGTGTTTATTATTGTGTTTGAGATTTAGAGGTGGAAGCTATGGGCACTCACTTTGCTGTAGGTTAAGGGAGACACTTAGAGAAGGTTTTAGGTGATCCACTGGTTAGTCATGCCCCCACTGACCCCCCAACAAATTCTTCAGTTTATCTTCAGCTGTACTCTCCCTCCTCTTCTCTCCTCTCCTCCCCGCCTCCTTCCTCTTCTCTCTTTCTCTCTCTCTCATCTATCTCTCTGCCTGTCTCACACACCTACTACCTTCTCTTGATGCTTTAATCTTCAAGGTCTTCTCCCACCACCTCCTGTAAGAAGCCTTCCCAGATTTCCCACATCACATTGATCTCACCTCTTCCCATATTCCCCATGCCATATTTCCTTGTACTTTTCAAAGTCCAATTTATTTCTGTTTCAGAATAAATTTTGTGCACGAGTAGTCTCTTATCTCTTGTACTGGCTAATGAGTCCCTAGAGGTCAGAAACCCCACTGGTTCACAGCAACCCAGCACCAAACATACCGCTTTGTGTAAAATAGAATGCAGTAAATATGGAATTGAATTGCAATTTGTCAAGAGATATTTCCCAAATGCTGGTCTTCCTGGTATTTGGGGCTGTGAGGACCTTTAGATGTAATAAGGCACAGTCCATAACCTCAAGGGGTTTGAAAAAAAGAAAGATAATTTTTGCAATGAGTGAAATGAATACCACTGTCTTAGCAATGGCCAGAGAAGAATGGATATTGATTTTATAAACTGGGTAAAATATTTCTTGCCAGGTTTTAATGTGAGCTGGATGGGTTCTTTAGGTTTTTATCCCACACTTAGAGCCATACAAAATTTCTCCTTTTGGGTCATTTCCCATTTCAATGCATGTTTTAAAACACCGAGTTGTGACATGTTTCTTGGGAGATCATGCTTGAAGACCTTGAGTTACCTTCTGACCATATTTCAATCATGGCCTTAATCACATCCTCAGCATTTGAATTATTTAGCATCTTTTTGAGATTACATTTTTTATTCCTAATTATATGACAAAGATATATACCATGAAATATTTATCATGTAATTATGATTAAAATGTACAGTCTCCCCAAAGATATGAATAATAACGTTAAGTATTCTATATTTAATTAAAGGAGTCTGGTGGACCATACTGAGTTGCCTTGGTTAAGCTGAGAACTACATTTCCCAGCATCCCCTTGTCTGTATGGTTCCGGGTTAGAGTTAGCCCAAAGAGGAATGTATACAGACTAGAAACATGGCCATTATTCTTCAACCTTTGTTGGCTGTCAGTGCAAAGATGGATGGCAGCAGAGGTGTCTAATGGGTGCCCAGCTTGTCTAATGGGTGGCCAGCTTGTCCTTGCTCTCTTATCTGCATCCGGCATTTCTTCTTGACTCTTGGCCCTGATACCCACTGGAGCCTAGGACCCACCACCAGTTGTGTGGCTGCGAACCCACAGTAGAGCCCTACACAGAGGCTTCTGCCCAGCTCCCCTTTGTAGTCCTTTTTGTGGCTGGACATGCCTGCCCTCTCTGATTGACTACTTGGTGACTGCTAATCTTCCAGCACCTCTTTTTGACCTAAAACCCCTCTCCCAGGTCCTCCCACAACTGTATACGGTCGGATTCCTATAATAAAATCCCATTCCATTTCTTCATGGTGTCTGCTCCCTGACTGAACCCTGACTAACACAAGGAGTAGGAGAATTAGAAGCAAGTGTGAAGTCTTTTCAAAAGGGCTTTCATTCTTTCAAAGCCTTTTGCTTTTAAAGTTGTTAAGGGCAAATGTTTAGTGGTGGACAAAAGTGCTAAAACCTTTCTGCCTTGCTTCTGTGGTCTCTGGGACATAATGAGATGTTCTTTTTCATATGAAGATGACCCTTCTGACTCACTGCCATTTGTGAAGGTGGGTTCATGCTGATCCAGACAAATTCAGATTTGTGAAAGCTCATGAAAGAGAATAGACACATATTTATTTCTGTCCTTCATCCCTTCCTCCTTCTTTCCTTCTCATATGACCTCTTAGGCTTTTAGGACTAGTGGTAGGGATTTAAAATTTTAGCAAAGCTAGGAATACAGCAAATCCATGCCCTTCACCTCACTCAGGAACATGCCTTAAGCTAAGTCCACCAATCAACAAAATGTTCCCTTTGTGGGTCACTTTTTTGTTTTCCTAACATTTTCATCTTCCCACTTACTGCTTATCCATCCATCCATCCATCCATGCATCCATCCATCCATATCCTGATCTTAACACTTCTGAATGACCTGCCTTGGTTATAGCATTGAGTTATAGAAGGGTGGGCTCTGTAAGTAGACTTGTTGGGTTTGAATATAGGTGCTAGAAGTTGCTAACTATGGAATTTGGGGTTATTTATTTTCTGAGCCTTATGTCCTTAGTCTATGTGGTGATAATAATAGTGTGTATTTTATAGAATAGTTGTAAGGATTAGATGAGCTAATGGCTATAAAGCGATTTGCACCAATACGTGGTATATTAATGTTAACAATGTTAACAGTTAATAATGTTAACTGCTATTACTTTTTTCCAGTTTTATGGAGATATAATTGATATATAACTGGTACTATTAATCAAAGATGAATCACATGTAATCTTACAGAAGCTTATAGTTTACTGGAGTGGGACAGGCACATAAGTCAGCTTGAGGCTGAGAGGAAGGATACAAGAATTAGGTATTTTCTCTTAAGCCTAGAGATATTGAAAGTGTAGATAGATAAGTATTATGTGGCTATATGCATATTTAAATATATAATCATGATCATTGTTAAAACTAAAAAGTCTCCCAAATTATCACCTCTCCAACATATCTTCTGCACAATTCAGACTTCTTTCAGTCTTGGGATGGTATCTAAAGCCATAGAACTCTGGAAACCACCTCCCCCTCCTTCTTGGCACATTTAAATGGACTTGAGATGGATACTTGACCCAAGGGTATCTGATTTTCTGGTTGGAAATAGGGTGGTGGCCTTGGACTTTCATTGTCCTGCTCAAGAAAGAGGAGTTGGATCAACTGGAATTCATTCCTAGGGCACTAAAGAGACTGAGCCATTTGGTGGTAGGCTCTGCAGCTGGATGGAGGCTCTTGTACATTTGGTGGCTGGGAAAGCTCTCTGGTCCATGTGCAAACAGGTAAGTAAGGTGGGGAGAAAGGAGCATAGGTGTGAATTGAGCAGAGACCATGGTGCCCCGGAGAAATGGAGAACTTGTGTCCTTTCGGACATTTGGTCTAGGTGTATTTTTTGTAATGGCATCTAGGCTGTGCCTTCTGTTGCATTTCTTGCATTCTTAACTTTGTTAAGGTCTCTGGGATGAAATTCTACAGGCTCATTTGTAGGCCTTTTTTCTTCTTCTGCAGTGTAGTTATAAATCGACTTGATCACCAGGTATATGCTATTCCACTTAAAAATCGGGGGCTTTGAATGTGGAGGTTCAAACCCTATCCAGCTGTCTTGTAAGTTTGTAAGGTGGTCCAATCCTGAGCCTTCAGCATTTAACACATGTCACAATTCAAAGGGAAGCAGTTGGGTGCATACTATCCATGTTCTCCACTGAGGAAGGAGTTTTGTTTATACCTGGGAAGCGGCAGGTTCGTAGGAGAACTGCAGCATGGCTGAAGGAAATCCTTCCTCTTCAGAGGGGCTCCTGTTTTCTGAAGTGCATGGCAGATAGCTTAGCAAGCAAAGCTGAGCCTAAACTTAAGTTTTACAAGAGAGAAAATTGGAATGGAACAAAAAAATCCTGAAGTCTTACAACTTACAGACTGGAACATTCCAAACCAGACAGCCTGTGGCTCAAATCCTGGCTTTGCAAGTGACCGCTGTGTGATCCAGGGTAAGTTTTCTAGGTCCCAGGCTTCAATGCCTCGTCTGAAAAGGAGGTTGTTAGGAGGATGACATGAAAAGGTATGAAAATTGCCTTGCCCACTGCCTGACATATAGTAAGGACTCAATTCATACTAATTAATTACATAATATATATTATGGTAACATTATGTTACACTGGCCATTATATATAATATATACCTTTTGAAGGTGATCTTTGACCTGCAAAACTAAAAATAAACACAAATTCCTGTTTTCCTTTTATTTTTTCTTTTGGTCTGTAGGAGTGCCATTGTGTAATGATGGACTCTCATGGGACTTAATAATCGAATATTCACTTTGTAATCTCAAAGGACTTTTATTTTCAGGCAGTACATCTTATAATTACACCCTCTTACCCCTATCTTATTCCCCAGTCTCTTTTAAAACACTAATTGAGCTCTAAAATCTGAGCTGTTAATGTGGTAACAGAAGCCCTCTTCCAAGGATGCCTGCCATGTTGTCTACTGTCATTAAAATCTCTTTGACCACAATGAGATGCTACTGCACACCCATGAGAGAGGCTGTTATAAAAAAAACCCAGAAACTCGCAAGTGTTGACAATGGGTGTGGAGAAACTGGAACACTTGTGCACTTTCTGTAAGAATGGAAAATGTGCAGCCTGTATGGAAAACAGTATGATTTGTTCCTCAGAAAAGGAACTATAAAATTCTCATGTAATCCAGCAAACCGACATCTGAGTTATATACCCAAAAGAATTGAGAGCAGAGACCTGAAGAGACATTTGTACACCTATATTCTTTTTTTTTTTTAAGATTTTATTTATTTATTCATGAGCGACAGAGAGAGAGAGAGGCAGAGACACAGGCAGAGGGAGAAGCAGGCTCCATGCAGGAAGCCCCACGTGGGACTCGATCCTGGGTCTCCGGGATCACACCCCCGGCTGCAGGTGGCACTAAATCACTGCGCCACCAGGGCCGCCCCTGTACACCTCTATTCACAGCAGCTTGATTCACAATAGCCAAAGGGTGGAAGCAAGTAAACATCAATCAGTGGATGAACAGACAAACAAAATGTGGTCTGTACATACACTGGGAAACTATCTGGTCAGGAAATTCTGACACATGCTCCATGTGGATGACGATTGAAGACATTATGGTAAGTGAAATAAAGCAGTCATGAAAGGACAAGTATTGTGTGATTCCACTTAACATCAGGTACCTAGAATCATAAAAGACCTAGAGCCAGAAAGTAGAACAGTGGTTACCAGAGGCTGGGGGAGGCGGAGCTTGGGATTTGTTGCTTAATGGGAACTGAGTCTGGGAAGATGAGAAAAGTTCTGGAGATGGTGGTGATAGTTGCACAACTGTGTGAATATACTTTATGCTACTGAACTGTACACTTAAAGATAGCCAAACTAGTTAATTTTATGTGTATTTTACCACAATCACATCCCCCATACAAGTCTTTGAATAGTGCCCAGCACATTGTCTGAATAAACACTGGCTGTTAGAAAACGGAAGTCCCTCTGGGTGTGCATGAGGCTGGAGGTCCTGTCTTTCTGGGTAGAGTTTGATTGATTTCACAACCACCTGAATTCACCCAGTTGTACTGAAGAGCAAGCAAAACATGGCTTCTAGATTGTACAGGAGGAAAAAAAAAAAAGAATTTGAATTCTTGCTGGATTCCCTACTTGAAGTTTTCACCAAGCTGGTAGTGTATAACCTCTCTGGCCTGGAGTTGGGGTGCTCCAGGGGCCGAGGGGTTGCAGTGCTTTTCCTGGCCTGTGCTAAAGCTCTCTGCTCTAGTGCTGTCACTGTGTGCTCTGTGATTTCTTTCTTGTGTGGGTATTGTCCAGTTGTAATGTCAGGTTTATTGTTCATCCTGTAAGTCAAATTGGGTAGCTTTTCCTATTTTTCTAGTCTCTGAAACAATTTAAAATAAAGATTACTTGATCCTTGAAGATTTGGTAAAAGCTACCTAGCAAATCATCTGGACTTTGTAGATATTAAGTATTAGGGATGGTGGGAAGACTTGATTAGCAATTCAGTTTGATTTATTCCAGTTTTTGGTTTCTTCCTGTGTCAATTTTGGTAAAAATATGTATATGTACTTCGTTTCATGTAAATTTCCAAATTTATTATTCATAGCCTTCTCTTATGATTCGAAAAAATCTTTACTACTTACCTTATTATTCCTGGTATTGGTTGTGACTTTTACTGAGTGGCCTTGCTAGAAGATTGTCCATTTTATTAATCGCCTCCCGCCAGAGAACAGTTTTGGTTTTGTTGCTCCTGTCTGTAGCTGTTTTTCTATTTCATTAATTTCTTCTTTCTTCCAACTTCTTTAGGTTTTCACTTTGTTTCTCTTTCTTGCTTCTTGAGTTGAACACAAGGCTCACTAATACTCATTCTCATTGTAAAATAAATGTACATAAAGCTATATACTATTTTTAAGTATATTCTTTGCTCTATCTCATCAGTTTTGATATGAATTATTTCATAGATGTTTGGGTCCACATATTTTATAATTTCCACTGAGAATTTCCTTTTTTTTAGTCATGAATTATTGAGATGTACATTTTAAATTCCAAACATGTGGGCTATTTGTTGATTTATAACTAACTAAATGACAGTGTAGTCAGAGAGAGTGGTCTGAATGATACCAATTTTTGATTTGTTATGTTTTCCTTTGTGACACAAATAGTTGTTATAAATGACATGTGCATCTGCAAAGAATTTTCTGTTTGTCAGATACAGAGTTCAATTTTTGTATTTATTAGATTGTTAATTTTGTTGTTCAAATTTGTTATGTTCTTATAAATTTTGAACTACATTAGCTATCAATTTTCTGATGTGTTAAGCTCTCTCACTAAGTTGATTTGTCAGTTTCTGCTTGTAATTCTGTTTTTGGTTTGTGTAATTTTTTGCTTTGTATATTTTTATATATTTTATGAATTACATTATTTTGAGGGTGTGTTATTAGGTATATATAAGTTTGTGATTATTATATTTTCTAGGTGGATTTTTTCCCCTTTGATTATTACAAAGTATGCCTCTTCATCCCTATGAATACCTTTTGCTTTAAGTATTATCTGATGTAATATTACTCTGTGGGCTTATTTTGGTTAGCATTTGCATGTGATATATATTTATATTTCAATATTTTCAGCTTTTCATGTGGGTTTTATCTATATCTATTTTAAGTATCCTATAACTGGATTAAAAATGCAAATGCAGTCTAATAATGTAAATCTTTTAATTGATGAGCCTAATACATTTAGATTTTTATGTGATTACTGATATATGTGAGTTCATTTCTGCAGTTTCTACTATTTCATTGATTTGAATATTTTTATTTATCATGCTTTTGTGTTTTCTCCTTTCTTTTTCTCTGTTCTCTTTTGGATTGATAAAGTTTTTCATATTCCTCTCCCCTCCTCCACCTCACTTCAGTTTTTTTTTTAAATTAATTAATTAATTAATTAATTAATTTATGATAGTCACAGAGAGAGAGAGAGAGAGAGAGGCAGAGACACAGGCAGAGGGAGAAGCAGGCTCCATGCACCGAGAGCCCAATGTGGGATTCGATCCCGGGTCTCCAGGATCGTGCCCTGGGCCAAAGGCAGGCGCTAAACCACTGCGCCACCCAGGGATCCCTCACTTCAGTTTTAAGGCTATAGATTGATAGCTATCCTTCAAGTTTAAACACTCATATTTAAGTATTTCTTGTCTTTTTAAAAAGTTTTTATTTTTAAGTAATCTCTACACCCAATGTGGGGCTTGAACTCACAGCCCCGCGATCAAGGGTCACATTGAGCCATCCAGGCTCCCCATATAAAGCTTTCTATCAGACTCTATAGTTATTCAGTATCGCTAGCCTCCTTCTAGCAACAGTGGTCTTGCACATGATACCTGTTCATTGCACACCCCTTCCCATTACCTTATAATTAATGTTTACAGTCTTAGTTTTATTCAATTTTAAAATATCAAAGTTATTTTCTTCTTATAGGCAATTAATTACATGTATAAACTTAAGAAAATCTTTGCCTAGTAAGCATATATTTGTATTCCAGTTAATATCTTTATTTTGTTCTTGCTCTTGAAGGATGGTTAGCTGTATATAAAATTCTCAGTTGACAGTTAATTTTTCCCTCAGCCTGCTTTTTGTTAGCATCTGTACTTTCCTGTTGAGAGGCCTCCTATAAGTGTAACTATTGTTTCTTTATAGAAAACTGTCTTTTTTTTTCTTGGGGTTCTCCAGAAAAACAGAATCAATTAGATATATATGTATCTATACATATACATACATTAATAAAGAGATTTATTTTAGGGAATTGGCTCATGTTGTGGAGGCTTGTGAGTCCAAAATCTGATAAGGGGAAGCTGGCAGTCTGGACAGGCAGGAAAGAGAGCACTTCAGAGGCAGTCTTCTGGTGAACCATAAAGTGCTAAAGTGGCACATGCAATCTGAAGGTGGTCTGCTGGTAGAATTTTCTCTTGCTTGGGGGAGGTCAGGCTTTTGTTCTGGTCAGGCCTTCCACTGATGGGATGAGGCCCACCCACTTTATGGAGGGTAATCTGCTTTACTCAAAGTCCACCAATTCAGATATAGATCTCATCCAAAAACTCCCTCACAGAAATATCCAGAAGGATGTTTGGCCAAGTATCTGGCCGCTGTGGCCCAGCCAATTTGACACATAAAAGTAACCATTACTCTCTGGAAGCTATTAAGATGGTCTCCTGATCCTTTATATTCTGTAGTTCCACTGTGATTTATTTTATATATACTGACTTGGTACTCAAAGTGTACAGACTTTCAGTTCTTGAAAATTTGTAACATTTATAGTTGTGAGTATTGCTCCCCCAAATTTGTTACATTTCCTTGTCCTGGCACTTCTGCTTGATGGATGTTGTATTTTCTCTGCATCCTGTGTTCTCAGTGAGCTCCTCAGAACCTTATTCCAATATACTAATTTTCTCTTTGTATTTAGTGTAGAATTTATTCCACCCACTATGTGTTTTTTATTTCTAGGATTTCTGGTTTTTTATATCTGCCTCTTCCTGCCTTCCTTTACCTCCTTGAATATTTTAGACGTAAAGTCTTTAGTTGACAGAGCTATAAAATTAATGTCATCTGGAATACATATATGTTTCAACTTGATTTTGATGGCTGACTTACAATTTTGTTTTTGAGGGATCCCTGGGTGGCGCAGCGGTTTAGCGCCTGCCTCTGGCCCAGGGCACGATCCTGGAGACCCGGGATCGAATCCCACGTCGGGCTCCCGGTGCATGGAGCCTGCTTCTCCCTCTGCCTGTGTCTCTGCCTCTCTCTCTCTCTGTGTGTGACTATCATAAATAAATAAAAAATTAAAAAAAAAAAAAAACAATTTTGTTTTTGAGACTTATCATTTTCCCTCAGCTCTATTGAGGTACGGTTGACAAAAAAAAAAGTAAGATATTTAAGGTATCTGATGTGATGATTTGATATATGTCTACATTGTGACAGGAATTCCCCCATCAAGGTCGTGAGTAGAGGTTTTGAATTTTGGTCCTTTGTTGTTACTGCTGGTTTTTCTCTCTTTATGCTTCCTTCTTCTCCAGAAGTCTTCTTTTACCCAGCAGATACTGAACTCCCTGCTGCTTTCTGCTGCCAGCCCCCCAAGATCAGCCCGCCGTTCAACTCCATACAAATGTCGATTTCTGGCTTTAGGGTTAAAATTTGTCCTTTTTGTTTTCTCTTATAACTTACCCATCATTTCTGTATTGTCTGGAGCAAAGCATGATCAGAATGTGGGCTTGTGGGGTCACCTTGATGAGCTGGCTCATGTGGTTTAAACATTTTGCTTTAATTGCACCAGTTTGATGACCTGATGAGAAATAGAAAAATAAAAGTAGTGGTTCAAATATTTAGTCTCCTGATACTGTCTACATTGAGAGAATTTTGGTTGATGAAATGAACCAAGGGGTTGGATTTATACATCTTAGGCCAGGTGTATCTTCTCTTAGAATTTGTTTTACCATCACAACCAATATGACCACCAGGTTAGGAGGAAGTGTCACTTGTCTTTGCTGCTGGCAGGATGACTTTCTTCAGATCATTTTATATTTTGGTGTGAGGTGGATATTGTGCTGTCCTGATTTACTTCACTGGAGATTATAGGTGTGAAAGTACTTTGAAAAACCTTTGGAAGTCCTCTGCCACCGTGAATGGTATTATTAACTCCTTGGCAATTCTCCCTGGAGAAGATAGTGTGGTGTGGCCCAAGGGAATGGTTTTGGAGGCAGGTGGATCTGTGTTCTGATTCTGGGTTCACCCTAATTATCTGTGTGAGCCTAGTGAATAAATCATTTAACCAGACTCTTCTTCCTTAAATGAGATAAGCAGTAGCTGTCGTTACTGGGGCCCTTTTACTTTGCTCCATTAGCGGGGGATAGGAGGTCGACTTCTCCTCTATTTCCTCTCATCTGAGAACTTCAGGAGTGCCAAGCTTCATCCTGGAGTTAAATGAAAGGATTACAGAAGCTCAGGGCACTTTGCCCCTTATCATCCCCCAAAGTGGTATCTCTTTCCAGAGCTTCATCTATATGAAACTCTTCTCATCCCTGAGGAAACCAACCAATTGCCTTTCATTATTTTCTGATTTCTTGGGTACTACACCTAGAACTTGAAAGTGGTTTAGAGGGCCATGTCCTGGTGGTTCTGGGAGGTAGAGGAACAGATGAACCTCTAGTCTTTCCCACCCCGGCACCCGTACCTACCTTGCCTGCCATAAGCAAGCTTCCCAAGGGCAGATGCTTGTGATGAGCACACCCATCGTGCCAGCACTTTGTTGTGTTCTCTCCTGCCATCATTTGCACGTGCTGCTCCAGGAGGGATTGCATTTGGACCACACAACCTCCAAGGCAACAGAGAGTTTGGATGTGGTGTGTAAGCAGGAACGTCATTCCTGCCCTACTGAAAGGCGACTGGTTTACATGTAAAACTCTGGACTTGGACACAAAGGACCTGAATGGGGAGCTTTGTAGCCTTGGGCTGGATTCAGGTTCCTCACCCTTGATATGGGGGGTTGCAGTTGCCAATAGCTAAAAGTCCACTTAAAAGGAATGGCACCTTTTGTTGCTCTGGCTGTGCCTGTTCCAGGGAAGGGGACTTGTTTTCGCTCAAGGTTAGGAGTGGCTCCTAAATGGGTTTTGGAGGCAGGATCCTCAGGAAGATACTGCAGTTCTCCGTGCCTCCCATTTCTTCCTTAACGTGCCCTCTTCAGGTCCTCATTTGGTCATTTGCTAAGAATCAGACCAGCACCAATTCCTTTCTGATTGCACTTGTTCTAAAGTTCAGAAAGCCATGAAGCAGGCAGGATCAGCGCACCTCCCCTCCTGGTTCCCTGTGTGGGTAAAGGGTGTTGTTGCAGAAGGTGGGGTGGCTCTATTAAATTCACTGCTCTGCTCTGATGCTGAATTTTGACAAATACTAAAAATGAACGGATAAGAGGGAGGGGGATCCCAACCCAAGCCTGAGGCTTTTGAGTGGCTAGAAAAAATCATTGTATGAAGCTGCAATAAACATCAATCTGCAGGTATGTTATAATTTTCTGTTTTTAAGAGAATGTGGAATGGCTGTAACTGCTTTTGTTTTGGAGCAGGGAAGCTGTACCCGAACCTGAAGATCTTTCATCTGTCGTCCCTTAATACATACCCACAAGTACGTCTCAGTCTTGAGGAAGCACAATTAAAAAGGGGGTAATCCTTTCTTCAAGCCCTCAGGTTTAATTTTCATGATTACGGTAGATTATGAGTCATTCTGAGTCTTGGTCTCCAGGAGAGACAGCGCCTTCTCTCCAGTCCTTTCAACAGTTGTTTATGGCAGTTTCAGCCTCTTTCTGCCTCTCGGAGCCTCTTTATTTTTAAAGCAAGGCAGACAAGGCCTAAAATTATTCCATTAAAGAGGGGCAATTTTTGTAATGGGACTTAGAGTGCTTTGCAGAAGTGCAGGCAAGTTTCTTCAATATCCTGAGCATTATTCGCTCATTTAGTTAAATGATGTTTCTAATTCCCTGGTAATTACGTGTAATGAGGCACTTTTTCTCTTCTTGATGAGACTTTAGCCTAATATGAGATGGCGTATTTTTTCTTTTTTTTTTTTCCATGGGGATAATTACCCCTTCCCAGGAAAAGCAGGGTTTGTTGTGCAGAATATAGCAAATTATTTTATTTCCTGCCATCTTGACTGCCAGTAAATTATAAAATTAAGTTTCAGTGGCGCATTAGCACCATTTTGGAAAAAGCCCGAGACTATTTTTCTTTTTCTTTTCTTTTCTGTTCTTTTCTTTCTTTCTTCCCTTTTTTTTTTTTTTTTTAAATTCATGTACTGCTGTCCTCTGAGACTGTAGAGGCTATTATTCATAGAATAGATGTTTTTCTGCCAATTCCTGGTATTCAGATGTATTGAAGCAGCAACATAGGTTTAATTTTTCTGGCTGATAGCCAATGTAGAATGTTCTTGTAAGCGTCTTTGTGTTCGGGTAATTATCATCACAAAGTTAAGTAATATGTCCCCTCGTTTCTCTGCTCTCCCCTCACTCCTCCTTTGGATGGCAAATTACCTTTTTTTGTGCAATGCTTCAATTAGATGCAAAGCAACTAAATTTGAATCACATGAAGGTGGTGACACCAACTATTCAAAGGCAAGAAATTCAGAGTTAATACAGTCACTCTACTTAACTCTTCCTGTTGTTAAAAAGCAAATTTGAAGGGAAGAAAAATGTGAAGAGAGCATCATTAATTAAGTACAATGTCATGTTGAACTTCGGTTTCCCGGATTCAGTTATTTTTGACTAATTTTAAGAAAAGCGTGTGTGCATGCCTGTGTGTATGTTGTGTGCCTGTCTGCTGCTTTTTGGGTTTTTGTTTCTGAAGAGGAAACATGTCTTAGGAAGCAGCGGTAGAATGGGATGGAAAGAGAAAAAAGAGCCAGGATTGAGAGTGAGAGGACTTGAGTTATAGGGCAGACCCTGCCTACTTCTCCCTAGCTGTGTGGTTTGGGCGCAAGAACCTCTTTGAGCCTCAGTTTCTGCCTCTGGAAAGTGCACAGGTTCCAGCCGATGATCTCCAAGTTGAGAAACTCAAAAGGTCTTCGGATCTCTTAGTGACGGGATCATGTGCTAGGGTCACCCCAAGCCGCCTGAATTGGAGAGTGTGTGCATGCGTGTGTGTGTGTGTGTGTCTGTTGTGACTCTTTTCTATCCATCATCATACCTTGATAAGGAACCTGGTTTCCAATGGCCTGGTTTCCAATGGCAGTTCCTGTCTGGTGTGTGTTAAACTGTGGTCCTGGAAAGTGGAAGGATACTGCCCCATGCATGTCCACGAAGGACAGGTTTGTCACCTGCCAGTGAACCCCGGATCCTTCAGCCCAGCATTGTTTCCCTTTGGTGGGAATATGCCCCTCTGGCTTTTGACCAATGTCCCACTATTTCCCTCTTCTTGAGGGTGGCCAAAGACTCTTATCTGTTTGTTTCCTTGTCTGAAATCAACAGCCATGTACTGAAAACAATACTATCTTTTTCAGATAAATGGAAAGAGCCTGTTTGATATGGGCTGACTTCTGCATGTTTCGGGAATGGGGGTGGTTACCAGAATGATGAATCTTTCTTGCTTGTGTAATCAGCATGCAATAAAAGCCTCCCATCTGGAATTTTTATTTTAAGAAACTGCTGTTTGGGGGTGATTCTGTTTTAGGATATTTGTGTTACTTCTCTTTTCCCCTTGGGGTCACCGAGGAGACTCACCTTCTGCTTCCTGATGGATCCTCCTCAGGCATAGCTCTAGGAATGTCCTTTTGTAGCTTAGCACCCACAGGAGCTCCCTGTCAACCATGGAACAGTGTAAACTCCACATCTCAGCCTGGACCAGATGGTGGGCCCTGGAGTCAGATGGACAAGGGTCTGAGTTCTCGATCTAGCGTATTTACAAGCTCTGTGATCTTGAGTAAGTTGCTTAATTTCTCTGAGTCTCAGTTTTCTAATCCATAAAATGGGTATTGTAGTAATAGCTCATAGGATAAAATGAGACAGCACGTGTAAAGTCCTTAACCCAGAGCCTGGGATTTTTTTTTTAAAGATTTTATTTATTTATTCATGAGACACACAGAGAGATTGGCAGAGACATAGGCAGAGGGAGAAGCAAGCTCCCCGCAGGGAGCCCGATGCGGGATTTGATCCCAGGATCCCGGGATCACACCCTGGGCCGAAGGCAGATGCTTAACCACTGAGCCACCCAGGCATCCCTGGCCTGGGATTTAACTGGTTAGTTTATGTAAGCTGCTGTTATCAATATTATTATTACAATCTCACCTTTGTACTGTTGGCTTAGATGTTTAGGTGCTTTTAGATGTTTGAATGCTATATTTCAGCCACTATTCTCCTAACCCAAGCTCTCCAGTCCTTGTGCCCCTGTTTATATGGGTTCCTCTGCCTAACATTCTTTCCTTTCTTGCTTCCTGTGCCATTAACTCATTCACACTCTCAGTGGCATGTTCATCAGATACTCATGAGCACGTGTGGGTCCCACTTGTCTGTGGTGCCTAATCTCAGACATGCCTTTGCTGACTACCCTGGGGGAAGGGGAATGCTCTCTCTGTCACTTCCTGACTCGGTGCTAGTACAGTGGCTCCATCAGAGGTGCTATGTAAGTGGAGACTAAAGTGAACAGATTCACTTTGGGAATCCCAGCACCTCTCCCAGCACATGTCTGAGCATGTGCTGTCTTGTCAGTGGAGTTCTCTTTTCTGAACTCTCTTGGCACCGAGACTGTGGTGGTTCTTGGTCCTCACTGCTCGTCCCATGCCTGTGTACATGGCAAAATGACCAAACACAGGCTTCCAGCCCAGGCTTCCCACTTAGCGTGTGATCTTGGATGTAACGGAGGCTCTCTGTACTCTGTCAGTTTTGCACACTTGTAATGACAACACCTCTCATGGAATGCTAGTGTGAGGATGACATGGGGCAGATAAGCATGTAGCTCAGTGCATGACACAAAGGAAAAGCTCACTGAGTGGCAGCTACTATTGTTGTCATTATAATTACTATTACTAGTTTTTCTGCAAGAGAGGTTCTCAAAACTGGCTGCTGCCCATCACATGGGCAGCTCTTGAACAGATTCCTAGACCCCTTCTTGATCTCCTGGATCAGAACTGCCCAGATAGATTCTGGGAATGTATTTGCTTTGTGTTTATTGGATGGCTGTGGTGCACAACCCTGGAAATTGTGAGGGGCATGCATCTGGCACTGACGGGTGTCTGTGTTCTTTGGGGTCAAATACTCCTGTGTTGTATCATGAAGTGCACCCTGTATTGGGTTGGATAGGTCCCCACAAAATTTATGCCTACCCATGAATGTGACCGTGTTTGGAAATAGGGTCTTTGCAGATGTGGTCAGGTTAAGATGTGCCCATAGTGGATTAAGGTGGACTCTAAATCCAAAGTAACTGGCATCCTTAAAGGAAGAAGAAAATTTGGACACAGAGATACACAAAGAAGGAAGCAGGAGACAGAGACGGAGTGATGCAGCCACAAGCCAAGGAACTCCTGGGGCCACCAGAAACTGGACGATGCAAAGATCCTCCCCAGAGGCTTTGGAGGAAGCACAGCCCTGCCAGACCTTGATTTTGGCCCTCAACTTCTGGCCTCCAGAACTGTGTGGGAATAAATTTCTGTTGTTGGAAGCCACCAAGTCTGTGGTACTTTGTTACAGCAGCAATAGGAAGGCAATACAGGCTCTAAGGCCCATTTTGATAATCCTGTATTTTGGCAGGAACTCTGCTGATGAAATCCATTTTGTGAATAGTTTGACATGTTTCTGGCATTTATAAATATCCACACAAATCTTAATTTTATTTTTTTTTTAATTTTTTTTTTAATTAACTTATTTATTTATGATAGTCATCAGAGAGCGAGAGAGAGAGAGGCAGAGACACAGGCAGAGGGAGAAGCAGGCTCCATGCACCGGGAGCCCGACGTGGGATTCGATCCCGGGTCTCCAGGATCGCGCCCTGGGCCAAAGGCAGGCGCCAAACCGCTGCGCCACCCAGGGATCCCTATATCCACACAAATCTTAGAAAAGAATTTCTCTCTTGGGGAAAATGGTCTTGATGTGTTTTAATATTTTTAATTTTATTTTTTTGTTTCAGCCTTATTGAAATAGAATTGACATGTAACATTAAGTTTAACATATACAACATATTGATTAGATTCACTTATATATTGTGAAATGATTCCCACCATAGCATTAGGCAACACCTCTATCCCCTCACAGAATTACCATTTCTGGTTTGTGGTGAAAACATTTAAGATCTACTCTCTTAGCAACTTTCAAGTATATATAACCCAGTTAACTATAATCACCATGCAGTACATTGGATCCCTGAAACTTACTCATCTTAAATTAAAAGTTTGGACCCTTTAATCAATATCTCTCTATTTTCCCCCCACTTGGACCCTGGTAACCATCATTCTAGACTCTCTGTTTCTATGAGTTTGGCTTTTTTAGATTCCACATATAGGTGAAATCATGCAGTATTTGTTCTTCTCTAGCTTATTTTCCCTGAACATAACACCCTCCAGCTCCTTCGGTGTGTTGCAAATGATAGGATTTCCTTCTTTCTCATCGCTGAATAATATTCCAATGTATATTTGCACCACATCTTTATCCATTCATCAGTTGAAGGACACGGAGGTTGTTTCCATGACTTGGCTATTGTGAGTAATGCTGCAGGGAACCTGGAACTGTAAAAGTCTCTTTGAGATGCTGATTGCATTTCCTTTGGGTATAGACCACAAGTGGGGTTGCTGGATCATATGGTAGTTCTCTTTTGAAGTTTTTGAGGAACCTCCATTCTGGTTTCCACAGTGGCTGCACCAGTTTGCATTCCCACCAACAGTACACAGGGTCCCCTTTTCTTCATGTCTTCATTGACACTTGTTGTCGCTTGTCTTTTTTTTTTTTTAAGATTTTTTAATTTATTCATAAGAGACAGAGAGAGAGAGAGAGAGAGGCAGAGACACAGGCAGAGGGAGAAGCAGGCTCCATGCAGGGAGCCTGATGTGGGACTTGATTCCAGGACCCCAGGATCATGCCCTGAGGCAAAGGCAGACGCTGAACCACTGAGCCACCCAGGTGTCCCTTGTCTCTTACCTTTTTTTTTTTTTTTTTGTCTCATCTTTTTGAAGACGGCCACTGTCGAGGCTGTGAGGTGATACCTTGTGATTGTGATTTGCATTTCCCTCATATTGATGTTGAACAGCTTTTTATATATCTGTTTGTGTACTGCATTTGTATCTGCATTTGTACTGACACATTTTAAAACTGATGATTAAATGCTGAGGGCATGAGATGCCTCTTGGCCATGTAGGACTGGCCATAGCTCAGGTCCCATGGCTGCTCAGCCCGGTCTGAGCATCCCTAGGGAGGAACGCAGCATCTGGCCTGGCTAGGCTTCCAGTTGTTTGTTGCTGCCTTGAAGGAACCTTAGGGATGTTCAGTGGCCTCCTCAGGGATGGTGTGGTCAGTAGAGCAGGTTCCTGACCTCATGTAGCCTCAGTTTTTCCACCTCTAAAATGGAACTACTAACACACTAAATTGTTGTGAGCGATCATCAAATGAAATCATGACTGTGTGATTTAACTCTCCTGTGCTGGGCTGTGTAGATAATTTCCATTGCTCTTATTTCTACTTTACTTTGGTGACCTGAGTCACCAGGTTTTGAAACATACATGGACACAAAATTGGTATTGCAATGTCAGGCATTCTGCAGATTCTGGAGCCTTTATTAAAGGAGAAGGAGGGGATCCCTGGGTGGCTCAGCGGTTTGGCACCTGCCTTTGGCCCAGGGCGTGATCCAGGAGTCCCGGGATCAAGTCCCATGTCGGGCTCCCTGCATGGAGCCTGCTTCTCCCTCTGCCTGTGTCTCTGCCTCTCTCTCTCTCTATGTCTATCATGAATGAATAAATAAAATCTTTAAAAAAAAATAAAGGAGAAGGAATATTTTCTTTGGAGGAATGAAAAATGGTAGAGGAAGCCTGTGGCACTGAGTTCAAGAAAGAGAGCAACTGGCCACTGGTGATGGGGACATGCTGGAAGATTCTGTAACCTTTGCTTGAGTTCTTGTTCACTGCAGCCACCCTGGGCTCTCCATTCACTGAATTATCTCCAAGGTTCAGGTGCCCTCCTGTCACTCCTTAGGTGGCCAAAGGTGGAGGCTGAGGGAGCAGGTAAAAAGGGAGAGGGCTGGAAAGTTCTTCTTAGCATAGGAATCAACACAGATTTGAATATTCAGTCCTAAGGGTTATAAATAATGTGCATTTTCATTGATGTGTAAGCGGAGCTACATTTAGTACAATAATTAGTTATTTGATTACTTTTGTTTTAGCCTGAAGTAGAGGACAATTGACAAATGTGAATACCTCTGAGACTGATGGGGCCCAGTAAACTAACTTTATTTATTACAAAATGCAATTTTATTAATATGAATTGACAGTAATTAATTTGCTAGTGTTGATGTTGTTAATAATTGCATGTAATTTATGAAATATTTATGCTAGAGCAGAATAAAATAATGCATAGGTCCTCTGGCTTATTTGTTAAAAAGTCTGAATATTTCAACAAAGATTTCTAACTCAATGCATTTATATTATAGTGTTTTGAAACCCTGCAAAATAACAACAACAACAAAACCCCATTTTGATTGCATTGTGCCTTCACGTTCCTTAGTTTTGCAGTTCTTAATTTGATTTCCAGGTACTCTCAGGAATACTGAAAGTATTTAGGGGCCTTGAAATTCCCTGAAATTAAACAGGACAATGAAGCTTTTGCAAACCTCCTTAAGAAGATTACCACTGCATCACCTATTTTAATCTCCCTATTTAAATGGTTATTTTATTTCCATTTCACAGATAAGGAAGCCAAGGCTCAGAGACAAATCTTGGCTCTAAGTCATGTGCAAGTTGGAAGTGGCAGAGGCAAGCCTCAGACCTTGGTCCTCTGGCTCACAAATCCAGGACCCATGGAGTGAAATCTCATTTTGCTTTTATTCCAATTTTTTTTTTTTTCTGAATGAAAGTATGGACTGTTTCCCCCTCCTAATTCAGTTTGGGCCTCTTGTTCCTAGAAAAGGATTGTAATTGGAGAGAATCACAATTGAATTGAGTTAATGTGATCAGCGACAAGGGGCTGGAGTCTGTGACCCGGCTCTGTCCAGGCCTTCAGTCACTGTCTCGCTTCTGAGGATCCCTCCCCATTCTGGAGGCTGCAGGCAGCAGGCCAGAGGGCAGCTGTGCTCAGGGGGCAGGAGAGGCAGCTGTGGGTGCTGGAACATGCCCCCAGCAGTCCCGGCTCAATCCCTAAGTCCCAGCGCTGACTTTCATGGGCTTGGGACCTGCTCCCACATTGAGAGGGGGCCGAAGTTTGGTTTCGTGTTCCATCTTGAAATTCTTAATAACTTTTGAACAAGGGACTGAGAAGTTTCATTTTGCACTGGCCCCCAAAATTCTGTTTTCTGCACTGGTTCTGTACTCCCTCTGGAAATCTGAGGTAATTATTTTTCCCTCTCTGGGCCTCAGCTCATCACCTGTGAAATGGGGATAAGATATTTTACATCACAAGATTCTTGAGGGGGTTACATGAGAGCATGTCCATGTGCCCATGAATGCCATGTAAACTCTAAAGCCCAAGGCCAATGCCAGGGATTTGTATTAGAGATTGCCTTCCCCAGCATCTGCATCTTCCAGCCTTCACTGGAGTGAGCAAGAGTTGGACCTTCTCTAGAAAGATGCAACAGAGAGACAGAGTTAAGTCCAGGGTTCTTACGACCCCCTCTGAGCCTCTGTCCCAGGTTAGAGATGTTGGGCAATTAAAACTCCAACAAAAACCTACATGATTCAGCATAAGTTTGCCCCTCCCATTCTTGGTGGGCGGGGCAGCCTCGGAGGGCAGCTCTAGAACCAGATTGACATGGGAAGGTTTAGGGTTCAAGATGCCACCCCTATGGTCCATGTATTTCTACCTTTCAGGCACATGCCCTACTCGTTTGAGAAGAAAGGAAAAATGCTTTCTGCACCAAGTTTCCAACTGACAAATCATTTTTCTAACTGTGACCTCAGACACATATTCTTCTCTGAACTCCATTTTCTTGTTTGCATACTGATTGTAATAATTAGGGTTACTTCCTGGGACTGTCAGGAAAATGCAGGTAGAGCTCCTAACACAGTGCTCAGCCCATAGGAAGCCCTCAGTAAGGATGAGCTTTTCTTGGTCTTCTGATTATTATTAATTAATCAAATGTGTACAGTTAAGAGATGCTCCGCTCTCCTTGATAGGGTAGATGAAGGGTTAAATTAAGGGCTGGGGAGCTACTCTAAGCCTGCCAAGCCCCTCTGCTGGCCCACCTCCCCTATTTTCCCCTGTGTTGATCCTCTTTGAGCAGGCTAGGAGACTTGTCACCTCTACTGCCAACCCTGGGGAGACGCTGCGGGTGGGAGGTGTGCTACCACACTGAGGGTTCCTTCGTCCTGGAAACTTGATTTTTACCCTCAGTGTCTTAGTGATCTCGCTGCACTAGCATTGTGATTTAAGTGTCTATACCCAGAATCCACGTGAAGATGAGTTTCATATGGAGACAGAACACTAATTCCATGCTGCATTCCACATACCTTATCTGTGCCTAGCTCAGTGCAAGGGCCAGCCCTGAGGCTGATTCCCAATGAATATCCCGTGAATAGACAATGTAACCAAACCTTGAAAGGAAAGGACCCCTTTTTATTTTTATTTTTTAAAGATTTTACTTATTTACTCATGAGAAACAGAGAGACAGAGAGGCAGAGACACAGGCAGAGGGAGAAGCAGGCTTTTCATGTAGGGAGCCCGATGTGGGACTCGAGGATCAGGCCCTGGGCTGAAGGCAGCGCTAAACCGCTGAGCCACCCAGGCTGCCCCAGGAAAGGACCTTTTAATTATAGACAGCATTTTATCTTTTCTTTCTTTATTTTTTTAAAGACCATTTTAACCATTTTTAGGTATACAAATCAGTGGCATTAAGCAGTCATCACCACTATCCGTTTCCAGAACTTTTCCTCCTCCTGTACTGAAACTATACTCATTAAACAGTAACTCCTCAGTCCTCAATCCTCCTCCCCAACCCCTGGCAACTACCATTCTCCTTCCTGTCTATGACTTTGCTGATTCTAGGAATGGCTTATATAGTAGACTCATACAACATTTGTCTTTCTGTATCTGACTGCTTTCACTTAGCATGTTTTCAAATTTCATCCATACTATAGCAGGTATCAGAAATTCATTCCTTTAAAAAAAAAAAAGATTTATTTATTTATTTTCGAGAGTAAGAGTGAGAGGGAGAGGGACAGAGGGAGAGGGAGACAGAGAATCCCAAGCAGACTCCTTGCTGAGTGCAGAGCTTGACACAGGGCCTCAGTCTCACAACCTTAAGACCATGACCTGAGCCAAAGTCAAGAGTCAGACACTTAATCGACTGAGCCACCCAGGTGCCCCTACCTTTTTATGGCTGAAAGATATTCCACTGTATGGATAGACCACCATTTGGCTTTCCATTCATCAATCAATGGACAAGTGGGGCTGTTTGGGTTGTATCCCCCTTTGGCTGTTGTTAATAGTGCTATGAGAGTGTGGATGTACAACAAGTACCTGTCTGAGGACCTACTTTCAATTCCTCTGTATATATACACCTAGGAATGGAATTGCTGGGTCATATGATAATTCTGTTTAAATTATTGAGTGAGGGACCATACTGTCTTCCACAGTAGCTGCACCATTTTAAAATCTAAAATATATTTTACAGCCAGCAATGTATGAGGGCTCACTTTCTCTATATCCTTTCCAACACTGTCATTTTATCTTATTTATTTATTTTTAGTTTAGATAGCACATTTAAAAAAAAAGATTTTATTTATTTAGTTGAGAGAGAGAGAGAGTGAGCATGTGCATGAGCACGAAGTGGGGCAGAGGGAGAGGGAGAAGCAGACTCTCTGCTGAGCAGGGAGCCTGATGTGGGACTCGATCCCAGGAGCCTGAGATCATGACCTGAGCTGAAGGCAGATGCTAAACCGACTGAGCCACCCAGGTGCCCCTTAGATAGCACTTTTAACTACTAGGCAAATAATCTCATTTTTCCTATGAATACACAGGCACCTTGGCTTATGGTAGACTTTCGTCCTAAGCTGGAAAGAAGGAAAGGAGAGGGCCTAGGAGAAGCACGGTCATTTACCTTTGCTCCTTGATGCTGACAACAGCCCTGCTCTTTAGTAGAAGTCAGGAAATCTCCAGCTGAAGCTGCTGAGTGCTCACGTTCCAATGACAAGAACACTAGGGAAAGGGAGGGTATAATGTAGGTGGAGGTGGTGGCCTCCTGCTGCCATGGTTGGTTAATTCTGACCGAAGAATGGAATACAAGTGTGCCTCCATGTGACCCCCTGCAACAAGTAATGAACTGTTCTCTGGGCAGAGGTGTGGGCAAGGTGTGGAGGCCGGGGCTCCGCGACAGGCAGGAATATACCAAGTGCTAAATGCTGAGGAGCCAGGTGTTTCAGATTTGCAACAAATTGTTTTTAGCTATCCATGCAACTCTGCCTGCCCTTCAAATGGGGCTCTAGTGGGTGCCAGTTGGGGGCTGCTGTGTGGAAATGGTGGCCTGGGGTTCCAGAAGACGCAGTGCCCCAGCCCCCAAGGCTCTCTCAGCAGCAGGTGCCTCAACGGAAGGCAAACAGCCTGGAGGGAGCATGAGGGTGCCAGTCTCTCCGTGCTCAGAGTCCCTCTGGGTCGGCTAGAGATCCCAAGCTGTCTCATTACAGTGACCCAGGCACAGAGAAGGGACCAGACTCCATTGGTGTAGCTGGCTGCCTTCCCCTGGTGGGGCTGAGGCCAGCGGGAGCCTCACAGTGCCACAGGGTCTATCTGCAGGCTGGGAGAGCTGCAGGTCGCTGCTTATCCATGGTACAGGATTGACATGTGGGGACAGGGGTGGGACCCTTAAGTGAAGGTAAGTGGAGAGAAAACAGAGCATGTGTCAATGACCAGTATTTTCCTAATGCTCTAGGCTCAGTGCCAGGGGAGGGACCTTGCTTTGTTGGGCTCTCGCCCTCCCGGGCTCTTCCTTGGCCAGCGAGTAGTGCTTGTTGTCATTGGGTGCTTTCTGTGTGTGAGGCACCATGCCATGCCCTTGACACACCCCTTCCCCTGTGGTTGGGGATTCCCAGCTTCACTTTACAGCGGCTTGAATTGTAACCATGACATTTCCCAGTTGGGTGACCTCGGGCAAGTCAATTCTCTGAGCCTGTTTCTTCATCTGAGAAGCGGGGATAATGATCTTCATAGGAACATGAAATGTGAAAGCCTTCTCTGTAAAGGAAAAAACATGTTTTAATTGTTAGTGCTATGCTATGTGGGGCACAGAGAGTACCATATCACACAGCTGTGTTGCTAAAGCTACTCCCTGGAGATGTTAATGAATAAGGAAAACTTGGGATAGCTTTACAAGTTCAGGTGTGAATACTGACGGAGCTGCACGCATTGTAAGCAATGCCTGCAGAATCACCGTAGCTAGTAGGGAGTCAAGCTCTGGACCCTCAGAGATCAGAGGCCGTGCGTGTCCTTCACACCACACTGCAGGCCCCCTTAGCTCACAGGAGTCTCAAAATGCCACCGTTCCAAAGGCCAGGAGGGAATTAATAACCCGTTAAGAGGTGGGGAGGCTGAGAGGGAGGGCCCGATACATTTACAGATCATGCTGGGGGCCGCGTTTGAGGATATTTATTTTCAGGTGCTAGGATCTCAAAGTCATCATTCATTCCGTTATTTAAGAAATCTTTATTGAGCAGCTGTTATGTATCAGGGACTAGTCTGGGTGCTCTGGTGAACAAAATCAGATACAGCCCAGCCCATTCAGCCTCCTCCCATGAGCCTGGGACTCCACAAGCAGTCCTTGTGGAGTTTTGGGGCTATGGGGGAGGCTGAATGGGCTGGGCTAAGGATGCAAGCTCCTGCAAATGACAAACATGTGACATAATAAGGGCCTAGAAAAAAAGGCCATTGAGGGAGCTTTCCTGAGGAAGTGATGAAGGACTAGAAAGGAGGGTAGTGGGGCAAGGAGGCCTGAGCAAAGGCCCTGGGTCAGATGCAAGGGACCATGACGTGAGAGCTGAAAGCAGGCAGTGAGGGTGGTGTGATATAAGGTGGGGGAGGAGAGTTAGGGCCATGTTATGAGAATGGGGGATTAATATGGAGCCTGTACCGGTAAAGACTCAGGGTCCGCCTAGGGCAGAGGAAATGTGAAGGTGGGTGTGGTGGATGGGGGTGGGCTCCCTCCATGTCACACACACGTGCTCTATCTCCCCGAACTTCTGTGGTGTGCTCCAATACCTGCTGTATCATAACTGGAGGCAGGTCAGTTGAGTGAGTCTAAGAGGGAGCCTCGGTCTTTTTGGCAACAATCTGGGGCAAGACAGAGCCGGAGTTTCCCAGAGTGAAGGGTTACTCTTTTATCATTTGGAGGCTTGGATGGTGAGATGCACCCTATCTGCCTGCTTGGCATCAGCCTCTCCACTCCACCTGGCCTGATCTGTGACTCAAGATGGGCCAGATCATGATTCCTTGAGGGTATTGATGAGAATGAATGTGTCCCGAAGCAATATGGTGCCAAGTGTCTGGAAGAGAGTCAGCTAGAGACAGAGGAGTTGGGGAGGGCTCACGTGGTACATGAGGGCCACCTGTCTGGGGTCCTGGGGGCCCAGATCAGAGCTGGGATTTTCCAATACTGAGTTGGATTTGTCGAGTTTCATGATTTCTGAGCAATGTTAGCTTGGGTGGGTGTCCTCATTTGTCCTGGTGTATTAATGGCCAGATAACAAATCACCCCAAAACTTAGTGGCATCCAACACAAAACTATGATTTCAAACAGCCTGTGAATCAGGAATCTAGGGGTGGCTTGGTTGGATGGTTTGGGCTAAGTGCCCCTATGGAGGCCGCGGTCAAGCTGCTGGTGGGTTGTCCAGTTGTCTCAAGGCTGGACTGGGCCTGGAGAATTTACCTCCAAGGTAACTTACTTGCCTTTTTGGCAAGTTAGTGCCAGCTGTTGGCAGGAGGGCTCAGCTCCTTACCAGATGGGCTGCCTGAATGTCTTCACTCTTCACAACACGGCGGCTGGCTTTCCTGAGAGTGAGCCATCCAAGAGAGCAGGGTGAAAGCAATGACTTCCAGGACTAGCCTCAGAGGTCATACTCTGACATTTCAAGACGTACTGCAGAGGGGACCGCATAAGGATGCAAATACCCAGAGGTAAGGATCCCTGGGGATCACCTTGATGGCTGGCAACTCCACCGGGCCTCAGAAAGCAACTGTATCTGTCCAGCTGCCTTAGTCTGAGGATAAAGGTAGATGTTGCATGGAAAAGAGCTCGGAGAAGCGGGGGTATGGGAAGTGCTGGGGTGATTAGAAGCTCGGGCTCGGAGCATGACAGAATGAGACACTGAATTAAGATGTGCTGGAAGTGTGAAACACACCCTGGTGTTCTAAGACTTAATATGAAGAAGAGAATGTAAATGATCTCATTAAATGTCGAAATGATATTTTGGATAGTGTGCTAAAGACATTTTTTATTAAAATTAATTTCACCTGTTTCTTTTCATTTGTCAATTTGGCTACTGGAAGATTTAAAATTACATATGTGGTTGGCATCTTATTTCATCAGAGATCCCTGGCCTAGGCCATGAGCCTGGGACTGTGTCCGTATCCGTTTCTGCCATAACGCTCAAAGGGCTGAGTGCATGGTTGGTACCAATATATGCCTGAGACAGTGCTCTGAACACAGCAGGCATCCAGGGAATGTTGAATTGTCAGCTTAGGGAAGAGGAAATACCAGGATCTTTGGAGTCAGACAAACCCAGATTCAAATCCTGACTCAGTTCCCAGGCTCCCTAACCTCCCGGACCAGAGATCCCCCGTCTGTAGAATGGGCCAGCCAGTCTGCTAATCTCCCTCTGCTCTGGTTCAGAGGAAAATGCAAATGAGATAGGACTCTGCACCGATGTGAGGGTTCATTATGCAGATACTTTGCTTTAGTATAAATGCCCATTGGCCTCAGGCTGAAGGCACCTCAGGGGCTTGGGGTGGGAACAAGAAGCACCGACAAGTGGGCAGGTCTGTACCTGCGCCACCAGCCACATGATGGCTCTTGGCAGAAGTGGCTTTCGATTTCTGTGCCCTACAGTGGGCTTGTCTTGATCCCTGATGGAGGCTACCTACTAGAGGGAGAGTAGATCAGCCTGTCCAACACCGAACCATCCCCTTAGCCCATCATGGTGACAGCTGGGAGGGGGCGCCTCTTGACAGGGGACACTGGTCCCAGGGCAGCGGTGCAAGGGCATGTCAGAGGGACAGTCTGTGTCCCCAGGGCTCCCTCCCCAGAGGCCTGCCCTCTTCTACCCCTCCCCTAAGAACCCGCTCTGAGCTCCATCCCTGATCTCTGTTCCCAGAGGGACTGGAGACAAACAAAATGAGCCATGTTTTCTGTTATCAAGACACAAAATCCTTACACTTAATTAAAACGTGCCATGGCAACCAGCTTGGTGCGGGTAGCTGGGCTCGGAGTGGCCATCTCTGCTGAGGGTGATGCCCACGTGCTGTTCCTTTGTTCCTGGCTCCAGGAGAGGCAACAGTCCCTTTGTGAGTGTGGCCTTTGTCTGTAGCGCTAGGGGCAGAAACTTGGGGCCTCAGTGGAGCTGACATCTGTGGCCTTTTGGGGGGTCAGCAACCTCTCCAGGCAATCCCAGAGCAGGCTTAGCCCAGCCTATAACACCCGAGGGCCGCACTGGGGTCACAGGCGTGGCCAGATGCAGTCCCTTGTACTCCAGAGCTGCTGGGTGGGACACACACAGCCAGACTGCTACTAGACAGAGGATGAGGACTCTGGTGGGGTGTGGGAAGTGAGTGGCTGAGGGGGTGGATCTGAGAGGACTTCCTAGAGGAGGGGTTGCCTGAGTGGTAGTCTAGGGAAGGGGGGAAGGAAGAATCTGGAGAAAGGAAAGAGCTACACAGTACCTGGCGTGGAGGTGAGAAAGAGCATGGCCTGCTGAGGGTCATGCAGGTCTGTGCTCCTGGGCCGTGACATGTCAGGAGCAAGTTGCAGCATGCAGGAAATGCCCGGCTGACGGGCATGGGTGCTATGCGGTGTGGGTGATAGGGAGCCACAGAAGGTTGATAAGTAGATCAGAGGCAGGTCAGAGGCTGCTGACCATTGTTGTGCTGGAGAAACTCAGAGAGCCCCTCTGTCTCCCTTCAGGGTTCAGACTTGTGCTGTGGCCACAAGGGGATCCTGAGGGGCAGAGAGGGATGGCCTCAGAGAACACTCACTCCCACTACAGAAGGACATGCGAAGTGACTTGAGTCCTCTGAGCCTTGGGTTTCTCATTTTTCACATGAGGTAGAGATAGAACCACTTGCAGGAAGCGCATGATGAGTGCCTGCTGCCTGCAGGTCTTCAAAACGTGATTCCAGTTGTTCCAGTTAAAAGCAACACTCCCGTGAGTTGAGCCCCACACGGTTCACTTATATCAGAGTCTTGTCACTTCAGATTTCTCCAGGATTCTGAGGGCTTTTGGGGCTGGGTGTGGAGAGGGAGGGACCATTGTAGGGAAGCGACTCCCTTCTTTAGCAGTGGTAGAGAACCCCCTGGAACACAGGGACAGGGTAAAGCTCTCCTTGGCTGAAGGGAGCCTAGTGCCTGCCCCCCAAGATATGTGCACCCCAGAGCATCTGCTTCATCCACTGCCCATGCACACTGGGCATCAGATATTACGGGATGAATGCAGAAGGGTGGTGGTGATCCAGCAGACTGAGTGGATGTCAAGGGATGCTGGGCCAGTGGTGACAGCATTGGCTGCAGCCAATAGTCCCTGGACTTGGATCTAGGAGTCAGGAGGAGTGTGAGGTTACATATAGCTGCCTTAATGCCTTTATTTCAAGTCCTATGATTAAGGCTTCTTATGTGTTCCAGTAACTTCTTGGTTGCCTTTGAACTATTGTAGAGAGAACAGAGGCTCTTGGGTCGTGTGTCTTGTGGCTTTAAACTGGGTAGGAAAAGGCACAGCCAGATACGGCATGCACTGACCAGGGTGGGGAGCCAGAAACCTCGTTTGGGGGACTTCTTGGTCCAGAGACAGAATGCATCTCAGTACAATGGCTGTTGCATGGGTGGAGTAAATTTCTAGAGTCTTTTAAAAGCCATAAGCTCTGGTTTAAGAGCCTCATGGACAGTGATTTATTTTTTTATTTTTTTATTTTTTTTAGGCCATTTATACCACATGAGCATCTCTCCCCTCCAGTTTTACCCTTTGTCTTCTCTGGCCCAGCTTGGAAAAGAGGAACTGGTTTTCCTTAAATAAATATGGGCTGCTGCATCCGATTCAAATAGGGGCAGTCTAAGGACCCTTGCGATTCCTCAGTTCTCTTGTAAGATTTAGGACTTGAAATGAATTAAAACACCAAAGGCAAGAAGCCTAGAAGGGAGAAATGATGACTCCCGCTGGCTCCTCGCGGCACCTGAGGCTCCTGTGGCAATCCGCCCCACGGGGAGCCCGAGTCACTAAGAGGGAAATGGTCCAATTCAGGACCGGTTAGAAATTGGGCTCATATACCAGCCATTAGGGAACTTTACTCGATGAGAAAATGAGAACTTTTTGTAGTTGCTAAAGAGAGCACCATTTTTAATTTGACCTCTTCTTGGCCGTGGGAGATGGGGTACTTTATCTGAAACTCAAGTGCCCAGAGTAGGCAGAAAAAGAAAGCCACTGGTATGAGGAGGGGAGGCCAGGCTTTGTCCTGTTCCCCTGAGGCCACATGTCTACCTTGGTCCCTGGAGCGAGTGCTAGAGAATAGACAGGTCAGCAGCACCTGGGCATAAGCTCTGATGGAAAATGTGCTGAAGATGCTGTGTACGTTGGCCCACAGCACTAAGTGGCTTAGTACTTGTAGCAAGTGACCTTTATAATCAAGGTTTACAAGATACAGTTTTGCAGTAGCCTGAACAAAGCCCAAGAGTTGGGAGGAGGGAGAGGTTTGAGGGGCCAGAGTGGTCGGGTGGAGTTGCTTCAAAGAAGAATTAGGGGAAAAAAAGAGACTTTTATGCACGGTGCTTCTAATCCTGAGACTTTGTGACTTGAGTGGGAAATGAGCTTCAATAGGATGCCTACAGAAAATGGCCTGGAGGATCACTCATAATAAAGATGGATTTCTTACCTCTAAAATGATAACTCTTGTAAGTCATATGGAAAGAATCACTGTCAGAACTGAGGCTCCCTCACAATAAAACAAGACTCAACAGTCTTGGCCTATGTAGTAGGTATGTACGGGTTGCTCATTTTTGACTTTAATTGGAAATTCTTCATTACAAAAGTGCATAATTACCTTTTCATCCGTTTATTAGCATTTGGATTTCCTCTTTGGAAAATGTCTTTTCAAGTCCTTTGTCCTTTAAAAGCCATTGGACTATTTGAGTTTATTACACTGATTTCTGAGACTCCTTTACGTATTCTGGATAGGAGTCCTTTGTTGGTTTTCGCATGTTACAGATTTTTTTCTGCTCTGCAGCTTCCCTTTTTGCTTCATAGTATGTTCTGATAAACAAGAGTTTTTAATGTAGTCAGTGATATCGGCATTTTTCTTTATGGTTGATATTTGTCTTGTTTTATAATTTTTCCCACAAAGAGATTGTTTTGCATTTAGGTCTATAATCTGCCTAGAGTTGATTTTCGAGTATCCTGTGAGGTAGAGGTTTGATTAAATTGCTTTTCATATGGATACCAGATGGTCCCACCTACGTTTATTATCCTTTTTGCAGATACCTTTACAATAAATCAAGGGAATCAAAGTGTCCGTATATGCATGGATTTGTTTCTTGATTTTATATTCTGTTCCATTGGTCTGTTTGTTTCTCCTTAAGGCAGTACAGTCCTGCATTGACAGTTTCATGATACATTCTATTCTCTGCTTTAATATCTGGGCGGGACAGACCCCCAGCTTCTTCTTCTCAAGAGTTTCATGGCTGATGTCAGCCCTTTTCTTTCCTATGTAAATTTTAGAATCATCTTTCAATTTACAAAAAAAAAAAAAAAATCTGCTGAGATTTTGCTTTTGAGCTGCCTTGAATCTATCAATTATTTTAGGGGAGAATTGACATTTTTGCAATATTGAGTTTTCTAATACATGAGCATGATATATCTCTCCATTTACTTGAGACTTCTTTAATTCCTTTCATACTTTCATAGTTATGTAGTTTTCTTGCTATTTTTGACGCTATTGAAAATTGTGTCATTGAAACTTTATTATCTATGTTCTATACAGTAATACAATTATTTTTCAAAATCAAGGGGCCCTGTCAAATTCCCTTATAAATCATAATAATTTATCTAAGGATTTTCTTTTTTTAAGATACATTTATTTATTTTAGAGAGAGGGAGAGGGAGAGAGCATGAGCAGGGGGAGGGGCAGAGGGAGAGACAGAGAGAGAATCTACAAGCAGATGCCGCACTGAGTGTGGAGCCTGACACGGGGCTTGATCTTAGAGCCCTGAAATCATGACATGAGGGGAAACCAAGAGTTGGCCGCTTAACTGACTGAGCCACTCAGGTGCTCCTAAGGATTCTTTTAGGAATACCATCAATAACAAATAATGACAGTTATATGTCTTCCTTTCTGTTCTTTACTCTGTTTATTTATTTGCCATATTGTACTGGTTAGACCTTCTATTAAATTCTGAATAGAAAGGTGACAGGAGGGGCACCTGGGTGGCTCAGTGGTTGAACGTCTGCCTTTGGCTCAGGGCATGATCCTGGGGTCCTGGGATGGAGTCCTGCATCAGGCTCCTGTGGGGAGCCTACTTCTCCTTCTGCCTATGTCTCTGCCTCTCTCTGTGTGTCTGTCATGAATAAATAAATAAAATCTTTAAAAAAAAAGAAGAGTGATAGGAGACATTATTGTCTTATTTGTGATCGTAAAGAGAAAACTTTCATCATTTCACCATTAAGTATAGTGTTTGGAGAGGGTACATATCCTTTATCAGTTTAAGGAAGCTTCCCTCTATTTTGGGTTTACTACAACTTTTTTTTTTCATCAAGAAGGGGCAATATTTTTTTTTAAGGTTTTATTTTTTTAAAGTATTCTCTACACACAGTGTGGAGCATGAACTCACAACCCTGACTATGATCAAGGGTCGTGTGCTCCACTGACTGGGCCAGCCAGGTACTCCACAGGCAATAAATTTTATCAAATGCTTCTGTATCTATGAAAAAGATCCATTTTTCTTTTTTAGTCTGTGAATGTAGTAAAATATATTCACCAATTTTCTAATATTAAACCAACCTTGAATTCCTGGTAAAAATTCAACTAGTTATATATAACATCATATTCTTTTCATACATTGTTGGATTTAGCATATCAATATTCTGTTTAGGACTTTTATATCAATGTGAATGAGAGAGATTGGGATGTATTTTTCCTTCATTGTACTGTCTCTATCAAGTTTTCATGTCAATATTATGCCAGTCTCATGAGTTGGGGTATAGAGCAACTATGTTTTGGTTGTAATAGTCCAGCCAGGACACTGCTGTTTCAGCTAGATACTACTGCTGCTATCACTGCATCTGGATTCTAACTTTTCCTTGTATTTCTCTATTTGTTTTAGGTTTAAAGCTCTGGGTGGAGTTTTCTGACTGGCTGACCAGGCTGCCAGGGCTCCAGGGAGCGGGAGGATCTGGTTCCCTTATCTTTCCTGGTGGGAAGAGTATACAGCTTCCCATGACTGGGATGAGGCTGTATTTTTTCTAGACAGCTCATCTCCCCACCACTCCCCTCCCAATCAAAAGACAAGCATCCTTGAAAATAACCCTGAACAGTAATTCTCATACTCACTAAAATTAAGAACACTGAGTGGACCAAAGGAAGGACTGAAAGGGAATGTTTACTCAGATATTTGGGTGTTCCCAGTGTTCTACATTTAAGATAACTTCCCAGTGTTCTACATTTAAGATAACTTGAAATCTCAGGTGGTAAATGGGAATCAGGTGTTCTAAAGGGCTCTTGCTTGCGTGCAGGATTCACCCTATTTTAACTCAACATCACCATCTCTAATACACGTTAAAACATTGCTGAGTTTTGAGGACTCACAGAGGTGGTAAATGTGAAAGCACCATGCAGAGTATCCAATCATAGTACATGCTCAGTAAGTGCTAGTTTTGAATCCAAAACTTGCCTAGTTCCACCTGCAGTGGTTCTTTAAAATGTTGTAGAGAAGACCATGGCTGCTTGCTTTTTGCCTTTCCAAGTTGGAGGATCAGTGGAGCCGTAACAGAAAATGCCATCCCTTTTGTGCCCTTGGTCACTGGTCTCAGGGCGTCCAGGATAACTGAATCTTCACAGAGGGTCAGGCTCTAGAATAGGCTCCTAAGTTAAATTTGTATATGATGAGATTCTATCATATTCACTTTTTACTACTCATTATTTTACGAATTTCTTTTTTTTAGAGATTTTATTTATTTATTCATGAGAGACAGAGAGAGAGGCAGAGACACAGGCAGAGGGAGAAGCAGCCTCCATGCAGGGAGCCTGACGTGAGACTCGATCCCAGGTCTCCAGGATCACACCCTGGGTTGCAGGCGGCGCTAAACCTCTGTGCCACCAGGGCTGCCCTATTTTATGGATTTCAATCATGTGTGTCTGTAACTTACTCCTTTCCAAACAAACAAAACAAAAACAAACAAACAAACAAACAAACAAAAAAACGGAGAGGGTCTTGTGTTTCCACTGCTCTTCCTAGGTTGATGGCTTGGTGCCCTCAGATCTTTTGGGGATCTCCTCTGTCCCCCAGTAGGGCTTGATTCTGTACATCCAACTAGATACCTGTGTGTGCTATTCCAGGGCATACTCAAGGTTGTGATCAGGCTTTTTGCCTTTTAGAAACCTGATGACTTTTATGGCCTTGGCAGGACAATGTTTTCAGAATATAGTGTCCTGGATTCTGTATCTGATATGTCACTGACAGCTTGAAGTCCTCAATCCTTTAAGAGAATTGCATTATTATTATTATTATTTTTCTCCAGATTTCTCTTCTGCGTGCCCATTGTTAGGGTCCTCAGCCTCTCTGAACCTTTCACGAAGCCTTAGAGATGTCTTTGCAGTTTGTTTCCATTGAAGAATTGGAAATGACAGCGACCACTGAGAGCATGGAGGTGTCACTGTTGCATCGTTTTAACCCTTACTTGATGACACTTGCCCCATCCTGAATGCTCAGGGGACCCCATAGTGTGTCCTGTTTTAGAGAAATGCCAGTATTTCTTAGTTCTTAGATTTATTAGTTAATGTTGTTGATAGGAGCCATCACAAAACAAAGCAGAGAGCTCACTTGGAAGAATTTTTATTTCTTTGTGAAGACTAAGTTTTCTGATTCTTTATTTAATTCCTTTGGCTTCTGTGGTTATAAAGATAGCTCAGTGCCCAACAGGTAGTACAGACAATATATGATTATTGAATGAACGCTGTCTTTTAAAATTCTTCTTTTTTTTTCTTATTTACGGTGGTAACATATTCTTTGTGGAAAGTTCCAATGATAGACAAGTGTCTGAAATAAAGTGTAAGTATGCCCTGCTTGCGTCCCACTCCTCAAAGTTTATTATTGTTAACAGTTCGGTGGATATTATTATAGGCTTAAAAAATGTAAATAGAAGCTTCATGTACACACACCACATATGCTGGGACTGTTCTCCCCTGAGAATGGGATCATTTTGTCAGTAATAGTTCTCAGGTTATTTTTTTCGATCTGAAACCCCCCACCTACCAGTATATCCTGCATATCATTCCATTTCAGTGAATATTCACTGGTCTAGTTCTCTAATAGCTGTATGATAATCTGTTTAGTCAGGCCCTTTGTTTTGCCATAGCAAACGATGCTGCAGCCAGCTCCTCAGACAGCTGTCCTTGCACAGCTGTGTGAGTATCTCTGTTTCATTGATCCCTAGAATAAGATAGGACCTTTTAATTAAAGCCCCCAGCACAGACCCCAAGCCTTAGAGGGCTGCTCCATAAATATTGGTTGATGACAATACTATGTTGTCATATTAATTAGAACAGGAAGAGGCCCATTAGGGCAACAAATGCACATTCATAGGGTAAACCGGGTCTCTGAAAGGGGGCCATCGCACTTAATATTCCCATCTTTGAAAAGACCAACCACATTAAATGTAATAAGTAGCAAGTTGCCTGTGTGCCAGTGTGTAAAATATTCCCCAGGGAGTGGTAGCTTGACGGAATGCATAAAGATACTACATTAAAGATAAAACAGAGGGAATATTTACCCAGCAAGTTACCTGGAAAATATACAATTTGATCCAGATAGAGGCTTTTACTGTATAAATTATTGTGGCCTCTGCTTCAATCACAAACAGCCTTCAAGTTGGGCAATCGCCTTATAAAAAAAAAGGAGAAGAGAACAGCTTCCAATTGTCTGGAATGAGCTTCAAAAACAGGCAACTCGGTTCTGATAGAACAATTTAAGCTGGCCGTCTCCTTATCTGGTGTGGACATCATTTCTCAGAGGGGCAACCAGCTCAAATTAAATAGTTTTGCAGCAGACAGTCTGTCTGTCTTTTTTTTTTTTCCCTCTTCCCTTCGCCATGCAGGGTGCTGCAGGCCTCAGCTAATTTAGGGAGATTGGTCTGGGCAGTGCTAAAGTGAGATGAATAGAAACAACTTTATCAGAAGAAAAAAAATGAGTGATATTAAAAATATAATAAAAAAGGATAGTTGGAGGCTGATTTGACATGGGAGACTACATTCCTGTCTGGTTGATTGCCTCATAAACCCTCTTGAAACACTGAGTTTTATTTGCAAATAATCTCCACTGTGGACTGCAGAGTTCAACAGGAAAAGTAATGAGCAAAATCTACGAGTTGGCGCCAACCAAAGAGGGCTACCACGGCATTGTGAGGAAAGGTGAGAGAGAGCATCCCTGAGACCCTTTGGATCAAATTGCCATGGCTAAGGCAGGGGCTGCTTATCTTACCGCCTCAGGGACCTCAAAGGCCTCCTCCTTTGGCCATTTTCACCTAGGTGAGTGCGCTGCAGCTCTGATGGGAGGGGCCTTTTCCCAGGGCAGGCAAAGGGTGGGGGCGCAAGGGTCTGGATACCTTGAGGAAATCCCAGGAAGGCTTCTACCTCTCTGTCTCCTTCCCTTTTTTGATCAGCTGTGGGATGCCACAGCTCCAAGCCTGTCCTAAAGTTGTCTTTCCTCCAGCTTAAAAACGTACATGTGTGTGAGTTTTACAAAATGTTTATTTTGAAATAATGTCAGATTTCTAGAAAAGAACACCTGTGACCTAGATTCACCAGTCAGTACCATTTTGCCACATTTGCTTGATTTCTACAATTTCTATGTGTGTGTTCCCTGGGAACAAGGACATTCCCTAATACATCCACAGTGAGATCAACATCAGGGAATGGAACACTGACACATGCATGACACTCTAACCCAAAGTCCATATTCTAATTACTACAGGTACCCAAGAATGCCTGTATAGCAAGAATCCACAGCCCCCTCCACCCCTTGGATCAGGAATCACACGTGGTCTGTGTTGTCCTATCTTTTGAATTTCCTTCTATCTGGAGTGGTTCTTTATCTTTTCTTTGCCTTTTATGACCTTGACATTTTTGAAGAATATGAGCCAGTTTCATAGTTACATTTTGTAAAATATCCCTCAATTTGGATTTGTCTGATGTTTCCTTGTAGATTCAGGTTATGTGTTTTTGGCGTAAACCCCAAATACTGCCTTCTCTGGACATCATCTCAGGAGGCATATGATGTTGATTTGTTCCATTACTGGTGATGTTGACTTGGATTACTTAGTTGATACCTGCCACTGATATGTAACTATTTTCTCTTTTGTAATTAATAAATAATCTGAGTCTTGTATGTATCCTGTTTCCCCATCAAAATTTTGCACAATAGTTGCAAAATGTATGTGAGACTCACCCATTGGTGAGTCTCACATACATGTTTTTTATGAGTGGGACACAACAGCTGGGTTTTTAGAGATGTAGGCATTGGGCAAAATAATGCGTCTCTGAGCAGCTAAAGTGGGTCTAGCCAGACCAGAAAGAAGCCAGTTAATCTGGATGACTTGTACTTCACCCCACTTTTCTTGGCTTATGCAGTGAAAATCTTCTCCCACTGGGCTCAGTTTATTCTGTCATAGAACTAAGGTTGCAAATCATACACTCATTTAGTCCTCGACAAACATCTACTGAGAGTCTGCCGTGAGCAATGTACTCTTTAAGAAGATGCGAAAAAAGAAGACCCAGGGGCACCTGAGTGGCATAGTCGGTTAAGTGTCTGCCTTTGGCTCAGGTCATGGTCCTGACCTGATGTGGGATTGAGTCCCACATCAGGTTCCCTGTTCAGTGGAAGACCCAGTCCCATCTCAGAGGCTGGTGGTAAGTTGGCAGTATAGAGACAGGGCTGTGGATTACGGGCAGGCCTTTGGGGAGGTAGGAATCACTTTACAGAGGAGGTGACTTGTTTGTAAACTTTTTATATTGAAACAATTATAAATTCATAAGAGTTGTAAAGATACAGGAAGGTCCCACATACCTTCACCCAGTTTATACCAATGACTACATCTTACCTACTTACAGTATGATTTTAAAACAGGGAAATTGCCATTAGTACAGTGTGTATGCTCTATGGTCTCTTATCCCATATGTAGGCTTGTATATCCACCACCATAATCAAGATACAAAATAATTCCATCACCACAAATATATCCCTGTTTATAGTCACACCCACTGGGTCCTCCCACATACCCCTCCCCCATTCCTAACCCCTGGCAACCACTAAACTGATTTCTCTCTCTTTAATTTTGTTTAAAATTCTCTATAAATGGAATTATGCTTATGTGACTTTTGAGATTGGCTTTTTTTCACTCAGCATAATGCCCTTGAGATCTTTCTATCTGTGTGTATCCATAGTTCTTTCCTTTTTTTGATGAGCATTATTCCATAATATGAATGTATCACAGTTTATGTATCTATTGAGTGACATTTTGGTTGTTTTCACTTTTTGCCTATTACAAATAAAGTTGCTATGAACAATCATGTACAAGTTTTTGTGAGGACATATGCTTTCATTTCTATGGGATAAATACACAGTAGTGCAACTGCTACTAGATTGCTATGCCTTCTTGATAGGCTGACACTTTTATCACTATGCAAGCTCCCTCTCTGTCCCTGGTAATTTTTTTTTTTCTGGAAAGTCTAATTTTTATTATACTGACATAGCCAGTCCTGTTTTTTTTTTTTTATTAACGCCTAGATGGTATATATTTTTCATCCTTTTATTTTCATATATATGCACTAAATTCAAAGTGAAATTCTTATAGATAGCACATATTTCATTCATTTTTTTTCTATGCACTCTATCAATCTCTGTCTTTTAATTGGTGCATTTAGATCATTTACATTTGATATAATTACTGCTACATTAAACTTCAGTCTGACTTTGTGGTTTGCTTGAACACATTTTAGAATTTCATTTTGATTTATCTATGGTGCTTTTGTTCCTCTTTGTATAGCTTTTATTTTAAAGATTTAAAAATTTCATTTATTTGAGAGACAGAGAACATGAGCAGAGGGGAGAAGCAGAGGGAGCAGCAGGCAGAGGGAGAGGGAGAAGCAGACCCCTCACTGAGCAGGGATGCCAATGTGGGGCTCGATCCCAGGGCCCTGGGATCATGACCCCAGCCAAAGGCAGAGCTTAACTGAGTGAGCCACCCAGGTGCCCCTCTTCTATTTTACATAGTTGCTACAAATGTTACATTATATATACATAACTTTTTGAAGTCTACTAGTGTCAACATTTATTAGTTCAAGTATAGAGACCTTATCTTTCTTATATCCCTTTATCATTCTTGTTTTATAATCTAATTGTCCTAAATATTTCCTCTTTATACTTTGAGAACCAAATTAAACATTTTCGTTATTTTTGTTTCAGGTGCCAAACATAAAGTTCATTATATTTACTCATGTTTTTTCTATTTCTGTGTTCTTTCTCCTTTCCTGATGTTCCAAGATTCCTTCTTTTATCATTTCCTTTCTGTTTAGAGGACTTCTTTAGTCCTTTTAAAGTAGTCTGCCACTGACAAATTGTCTTAGTTTTTCCTCATCTGAGAATGTCTTGATTTCCCTTTCATTTCTGAAGGATATTTTTCATTGGGTATAGAATTCTGGATTGAGAGTTCTTTTCTTTCAGTTTTGAAAATGTGCAGGGTGCCCTGGTGGCTCAGTGGGTTAAGCATCTGGCTCTTGATTTCAGCTCAGGTTATGATCTCAGGGTTGTGAGATGGAGCCATATGTTGGGCTGGGCATGGGGCCTGTTTAACATTCTCTCTGTCCCTTTCTTCTGCCTCCTTCCCTTCTCTCTCTCCCTCCCTGAAAAAAATGCCAATTCTTTCTGGCTTCCCTGGTTCCTTATGAGAAATGTGCTAATTTGAATTGTTTTTCCCTTCTAAGTGTTGTGTTGTTTTTCTCTGGCTATTTTCAAGATGTTTTTCTTCATCTTATTTTTTTTAGAAGTTTGACTCTGCTGTATCATGAAGTAGATTTCTTTGAGTTTATCTTGTTTGGAGTACTCAGCTTCTCAAATCTGTAGGTTTATGTATCTTGCCAAATTTGGGAAATTTTGAGCCATTATTTTTTTAAGAACTTCAAAAAAATTAAAAAAAAATTTTTTTTTTAGCTCCAGGCACTCTTCCTCTCCTTCTGGGACTTCAATGACACAAATTTTTTATCTTTTGTTATAATTTCACAGGTATCTGAGATTTTGTTCATTATTTTAGCCTATTTTCTCTCTGGTCAGTTTGGATAATTTCTGTTATTCTCTTTTAAAGTTCATGTATTCTTTTCTCTGTCTTCTCCATTCTGCTGTTGAGCCTACCCACTGAGATTTTTAAATTTTGGTTATTATATTATTTTAGGCAAAAACTTTCCTTTTGGTTCTTGTTGCGGCTTTTATTTCTTTGATGATATTTTGTATTTCTTTGCTGAGACTGCCTAGTTTTTCCTTTATTTCAAGTGTATTTGTAATTACTCATTGGAGCATTTTTTATGATGACTGCATTAAAGTCCTTGTCAGATTATTTTAATCTGTGTCATTTTGGTGTTGGCATCAATTGTCTTTTTTTCATTTAGTTTGAGGTCTTGCTGGTTCTTGGTATGACAGGTGATTTTGATTAAAACCCAGGTATTTGGGGTATTTTGTTATAGGCTCTGTATATTACTTAAAACTTGTGTTTTAGCAGGCTTCCTCTGATATCACTCTAGTGGTTAAACAAGGCCTGCCTGTTACTGCTAGATGGAGGTAAAAGTCCAGGTTCTTCACTTAGCCTCCATTGACTCCCAAAGTGGGAGACTCCTCATTATTGCTGAACAGAATCCCTGTGTATTCTTCATTGATGCAGAGGTTGTGGGGGTGCTGCCTTCCTACTTCTGGGTGTGAGGAGGATGAAAGCTCCAACTCCCACTCAGCTTTTTTGACAATGTTCCCAGGGATTGGGGTGCCTTGTGACGGCCTGGTGAGGGTGTCTAGGCTCCCCAGTTGGCCTTGGCAAAGATGGTGGAAGTGGGGATGGTGGGAGAGGGGACACTCCACATCTATCCTGAAAGGTGAGTTGACTGCACTTGCCAATGGACTGGATGTAAGTGTAGGAGAAAGAGAGGATACTGACTAAACCATTGTGGGGTGTGAGCAATAGTTGATCTGGGAGGTGCTTTTTTCTTTTTTTTCTTATACAAAGGAAAGTTAAAGTGTCCTCATTTGTTCCTACTGGGAGCCAGACATTTAGACAATTGTTTGGGAGGAATAGGCAAGATGCCTACAAATCATCCAAATAGCTGCATGATCTTGAACAAGTACTTTGGCCTCATTTAGTTACTTCATATCTCTAAATCTTGGTTTGATCATCTGGAAAATGGAACTAAAAATATAATCTGCCTCAGAGATAATCCTCTTTGTGAGGATTAAAAGAGACAAAGGACACCCAGAACACAGTGTCTGCTATCCATAAAGAGATCAATGGTGCTAATACTTTCTCTTCACAGTGGAAAATGGGATGGGGCTGCCTCTTGTGCCCCTTGGTCTTAGAGGGTTCCACCTACTTCAAGTCCTGGGGCTGACATGGGCGGTGTCCCCTTTAAATCACATCTGTGCCCCTGATTGGGCAGTCCACTAAAGAGCTTTCACTTGATCTGACATGTGCTGTGGACACCATGGAAGCTGTTGAAAAGGGTCCAATGGGATCTAGATTGGTGTAGGCCAGGCTTTCTCAACTTCTGCACTATTGACAGTTTGAATCCAATAATTCTTTGTTATGGGGGCTATCCTGTGCATCATAGAATATTTAAAATCATCCCTAGTCTTTGTCCACTTGATGCCAGTAGTTATCACTATCATCATCATCATCATCATCATCATCATCATCAAAAACAATTATATATGGAGGTGCTTTGGGATTGTGAGGTTCTATACACACAGTGGTTGTAGGAAGGAAGTGTTCTATTGAGAGACTCGGGGCTGCCTTAACACTACACAGGTCATTTAATAGCCAATCAAATGCATGTTTCCAGCCTTAGAAACAGCCAGATGATAACTCTCTTCCACAATGACTAAGGCAAATGGCAATCAGGGAGAAAGAGATACTGATTTCCTTTGCTTTACTCCTCACATTCTTCCCTGGAGAGATGGGCTGAATAGAAAAAGAGTTCATGAGTAAATCAACTTTCAGTCATTTCTTCAGAAGGGTCAGGCATTCAGAATGGGAAGGCACTCTTGGAAACAAGAAATCTTTATCATACAGATGTCTGAACTTGACATCTGTCCTGTACGAGTCTGGGCCCCCAGACTCCATCTCTCCCTGTCTGTCACATATCAGGACATGCTTTGCAATGTCCAAGTGAGACACGGTGTCAGTTTAGCCAAATTGCCCATGTCCTGTGGCCACAGCTTGGCTGCTTGAGAGCAAAGCAGGAGATGAAGCTGCCAGCTGAAAGTAATGAGTAGCTTCCATTAACCTGCCAATGACTGGACTGACATGAAGAATGAGTCTCAACCTTCCACCTCTGTGACAGGTTGGATAAGTTCAATTTGCTTGAAGTTACACTTGGTGGGAACTTTATGATCACATCTATCATGACAATCTTCTGCTATGTCTGCTTACATTTCTGGAGAAGGTTTGAAGTATAGGGCCAAGTCTCTGCTTTCTTAGAGCTGCTGAATTCTCTGACATGACCAAGAGATGACTATTTCCAGATTAAGGTGGTCTTATTTTGGCACTTACTGGAGAAACTATCAGGTTGATCCAGGTGGGGTAGTCTCCTTAGTCCCATAACCAATGGGTCGATTTCTTCCTCATGGCTGGCACTCTGACACTAATTCTACACTTAAAGCCCAATTTAACTGTATTTGGTGCAAATGGGTGCAATTCAGTAGAACAGCGGCTTCTTTTGTAAGGAATGGGTAGATGGGATAACAGCTTAGTTTTACGATTTGTTTTCTTGGTTGTTAGTAAGTGCAGATCACTACACATGAGAGTAAATAGGAATAGGACTGTATTACAACACGGGGAATATAAGTAATTCAGTCACATGAGCCACTGTGGGGTCAAGAGAGGCAAGAATTGGAAAGTGTCATGTACTATCGTTTCAACTTTTCTCAGTCTCTTTTCATGGCTGGAGACAGCTGTCCTATAACTCTGAGAGTTGATCTGTCTCCATTCTGGCCAATCTCAAGGACCAAGCCTAATATATCCCAGCTTCAGTTCTAGATTTCATCCCAAGGCCAATCGGGTATGGGTAAGGTTAGAGTCAATATTACCAGCAAAGCTGCTGGGTTGAGAGAAGTAGCTCTCACAGAAAGGGCTTTTTAGTAAGTCTGGGAAATCCTTGCTTTGGTTGCTGTTTAGGAAACTACCCCCAAATTTAGTAGTTTGAAAAGACGACCACTTTTCCTGATTCTGTGGGTTGAGAGTTTGAATGGGGTAGAGGAAAGTAGGCATGTCTGTTTTTCACTTGATTTTCACTGGGGCTGGAATGGCTATAATGGCTTCTTTACTCCTACCTGGTGGCTCAGCTAGATAGGCTCCAGGCTCTGGGGCTGCACCAGCTCAACTGGAGTTGTGTATGTGGCTCTCCAGCATCTGGGTTCCTTCCTCTTCCAGGAAGCCTCTGGGCCTGTCTCTCCCCAGTGCCTTTGCATGTGGCCTCTCTACTAAGATGGCCTAGCCAGACTTCTCACACGGCAATGTAGGGCTCCCAAGAGGCAAAAAGCAGAAACTTCTAAGCCTTCTGTAGGCTTAGGCTCAGAACTGGCATGATGTCACTTCTGCATTTTATAGGTTAGCGTGATTGCAGGCTCAGTCCAGATTTAAGGGGAGAGGTTCTACACAAAGCCTTGGGTCCTAGAAGGTGTGGTTCATTGGGGATTATCAGAATAACCCAAGGGCATCTACTACAGAAGATGACCAGGTCAACTTTATTTAATTAACTAGCTGCTCCCAGAAGGTGTACATGTCCTAAATAAAGCAAAGCTAGCTAGCCTCACTGACCACGGAGACTAGCACTGATCTGCAGTCTTGCCCTCAGCCCAGGGGAAAATCCCTAGTTTGAAACACAACCATGAAATGGTGCTGAGTTACTTATTGTTGACCCCTTTCAGATCTTGCCTTCACGTCTTACTGGTAGACTCCTCCATTACTTCCTAAAGGGCCTCCCAACTTCCCAAGTATCTTTATTGTAACATATCCTACTGTGCTCTGGTCCAAAATTGGTCTCCCTGCCACTGCAGTTTTTCTCTCTGGTCCTTGTTCTGGCTCTGCCTCTCCTCTCCCTGGTCCCTTACTTGGAATGCCCTTCCTCTTTCATCTGTATTCACATCAGTCCTTCCCACAAGACCACAGGTCCTCCCTTTCCCTGCCACCCCAGGCCACAAGGATCGCTCCTGTGTACCCTCAAGGGGATTCCCGAATTGTAACATAATTATATTCAATTCAGGAGTCAGAAGGAACTAAGGAGAGACAACTGAGTCTAACTTTCCACTGAGAGTGGGAATCGCTTCTGTGGCAGAAGGGAACAGGCAGCCTGGTTGAACATGTGAGCTCTGCAGTCAGATTAGCAGGACCGAATCTTTGCTCTGTCAGTTACCAGCCATCATCCTTGGTGTTCTCTTCTGGAATTGGAGAGATCAGTACATCCGTAGAAGATTAAACAACTATACACCTGTCAAGCATGGCAAGGAGCCACTGTCTTCATTCCATTGTAATTCCCTCCATCCTCTACTTGAGGGTTTTGAGGCCATCTGTATTTTGCAGAAGCTCATTCTGTAGTTTGATAACCCAAATGAACTTTAGAATGTTCTTCCTTTATGGAACTGCAATTTATCTATTTCTACCTCAAAACTATTGGTCATTGTTCCATTTCTGGAATGACACAGAAATCTAGACAATCTCTTTTCTGGAAGTCTCTCAGATATTGAAGGCAGCTATTATGTTCCCATGAAATCTCTTCTTTAGTACAACTCCCTGTTTCCTTTCACCATTCTCAATACATGGTTTTAAGGTCCTTGGTCTCGTCTAAGCCTTGGCCAGAACAGACTGTCCTCCCTACCCTGTCACTTGTTCCTTTGGCATCTAAAGCTTACAGATATGTCTCCAGCCACCAACAGAACACATCAGCACACCAAGCGTTCCTCAATGACCAGCACCACCTCCTGAAAAGGAAGTATCAATTTTAGAATATAATATAAAGGAGACGTGGTCCATCTATCCTCTGGGAATTCTAAATTCTACTTTTTATATTATGTTACATCATCAGCAAGTAATATGCCCAAATCACATTAGCATATGCTATAGTAGAGTGGCTTTTCTGAATCACGTTGAAAATCCATTTCTCACTTTTTTCATCAGAAAAGCAATGCCATCAAATCTTGTTTGCACTTTCTCTGAAACCATTTGTCCCAGATCCTTCTCTTTACCCCTCCAGATCTTCTCCTCACCTTTCTCTGCCCTGTCTTGTCCCCAAGAGGCTGCCTATGTGGACCACCTCAGAGGGGCTTCTTCTGGTTTCCGGTTGGGCTCAGTGAGAGCCCTGGCAGGAGACTGGAAGGCAGGAGAAGAGTGAGCTCCTTTTCTGCAAGGTTGGGCTCTCTGCATTCCTCTAGAGTCTCCTCCAGCCAAAGGTGGTAAAGCCCCAGCACTGTGATATTCACTGCTCCCTGTGGCTTCCATGTACCCTACTATTGCCTTTGCAAGTAGTCCTTTATTAAACTCCCTGCAAATTGTCCTAAACTGAGTGTGCCTCAGGAACTGCTGGATACCCTCCCAGAAGATATTGTTGTGATAGGCCCTGTATTCCCTGTGTGAGGTTTCAACTGATAGATTCTTCTCAAAATTTAGTACCAATATAAAAATAGATCATCTTTCTGTGGACAGAAATGAAACCAGTTGTGCTTGCCTTGGCTGCTCAGAAGCTCAGGGTCAGAGTTAATGTTCACTCTTAGAAATTTCTCTGGTTGGCATATTAATTTCTTCTTCCTTTTCACGGTTTTGATGTTCTTATTCTGCTTTTAATAATCTTATTAAAGGGATGCCTGGGTGGCTAAGCGGTTGAGCGTCTGCCTTTGACCCAGGGCATGATTCCAGGGTCTGGGATCAAGTCCCACATTGGGCGCCTGCATGGAGCCTGCTTCTCCCTTTGCCTCTCTCTCTCTCATGAATAAATAAATAAAATCTTTTAAAAAATAACCTTATTAAAGGTTATTTTATGTTATATTAAGGTTATATTAATAATCTTATATAATATACCTTTTGTAATATATTAAAGTTACATTAATAACCTTAATAACATATCACATATATTCTAAAAGAAGTTACCTTAGATAGAGAGGTAGATAGGCAGGAAGAGATGATGTACCACAACTAGGATGGCCCCAGGTGCTTGAGCCTCCCCACATTTAGCACCAGTCTTTCAAGGTAGGGACTGTTGCAGGTACCAGGGTTGTGGCTTTGAGTGTTCTTCTCATCACAGGTCCACCTATTATCATCAAGGCACATGGTATATCCTTATTCACAAGGCTACCACGGAATTAGCCTTGGTGATACCACAGTACCACTTCTGTATTTTTTTTCCTGATCTACTTGTCTAGCAACCCTGCCTGTGGTTAGTTTGGAGTGAATCCTTAAGTGAATACATGTTGATTCTTGATAACGTACCCTTTCTTTTTTTCTCCCCTCCATTTGGATGAGCCATTTGTTTATTAATCCGTAGAAGAATTTTAGGAAGGTGTGGGATTCTTGGATGGCTCAATCAGTTGAGCATCTGACTCTTGATTTTGGCTCAGGTTATGATCTCATAATCTCATGATCAAGCTTGTGAGATTGAGTTTCACATTGAGATTCTCTCCCTCCCTTTGCCTCTGCCTCTTCCCCACCCTGCTCACACTTTCTCTCTCTCTAAAATAAACAAATCTTTAAAAAGAAAAAAAATTAGGAAGGTGTAAATTCAAATTCATCAACCCAGAGTTTCTAGGATACAACTTATTTGAAAGTGGCAGTGCTATTTTGACCTGTTTTCCAGTGAATACCGATAGTCGTGCTCAGATTAAATCCACAAATTCTTTTTCTGTCCCAGATGAATGTATTTGCACTTAAAGGCTTGAACCATTTTGAATGATCCTGAGCTTTTATATAATCTTCTCACCTGTGTGGGGGGCCTCAGTTTCTTGTTAACCAGGAATATTTTACTGCCTTTTATTTTTTTTTAAGATCACCTCTTCTTTTAAGACGGAAAAGGGTCATATTATCCACTTTATCCAAGTGATGTAACTATGTCCCTTTCCTCCTTTACCTTCCAAATAGAGCTAAACCCACACATGGTATCTTTTTTTTTTTTTTGGAGGAGAATTTTTCCTTTGGGTGAGAAGACACAGCATAGTCACTGATGGATTAGCTGAAGTCGGTGGTTCTATTCCCCAGAAGTCAACAGAAGGTCTCTGACAGGTTCATAAGTACCACCCATTTCCTGTTTAGTGACCCAGGAGTGATTCCTATAAGTTCAGAACACTTTTTATATTTTACATTCATGTTTTCCTCTTTTGCCCTGTACCTCTTTTGCTGTGGTTTTTTTCCTCTACGTTTTAGTTTCTGTCACAGCCTCCTGTGGAGCTGCAGTAGGTTTTTGTTGTTGCTGTTACATTTTTTCCGCTTTCTCTATGGGAACAATTTGATTGCATGATTAGAACTGACTTCTTCAGAGCTTCTCATATTCCTGAACTGAATATTGATCTCTTTTCTGAGAAATTTTTTGATTTCTACTTTAATAGGCTTTAGGCTAGTGGTTCTCAATTTGGACTTTCCATTGGAAACATCTGGAGGACTCAAAACAAACAGTGCTGCATGTCTTGGGGCCATCCCTAGGACTTTGGAATCCATTGTTCCAGAGTGTGCCCTGAACACTAGGATTTTCAAAAGTTCCTCAAGCAATTCTAAAGTGCAACCAGGCTTTAGAACTGTTGGACTCTCTGGGGTCCTGATTCTGAACTGAGTTCAGTGACTAGGGTAGAGCCATCAATTCTGAGAAAACATGGTAGACAACTGATCCTTCTGGTGGATTTGGCCACAGCCCAGACCAAGTCTGTGTTCTCTCTGCTGTTATCATGTGTTGAAACTAGAGAAAGCTCATAGGAGTGTTGTGCTCCTGTCTGGCTTCTCCTGGTGGGAGGTGAGAGTGGATACCCTGAGGGGCCAGAGGACAAGGCAGGGGTTGGAGCTAGGACCTTGCCATGTGGAGGGTAAGCCCAGGGGCTCCTTTCTGAGCCTCAGCCTTCACTACCTGGTGAGTGACATTCTGCCCAAGGCATGAAGAAAATGACAATGAAGTGGAAAGACTGGCCAGTTCTCTAGGAATCTGTCCAAGGCCATGGAGACCTCACACTGTGGGCCTGTGGCTCAGGCACCAGTTAGGCTTTCTCTGACTGGACAGTTGGAGCACACCTTGACAAGAGCTGTCAGGGCTGCCCCTCCCCTGACCTGCAGAGGGCAAGGACCTCTGTGCATGTCTGAAGATCAAAGTAAAGTACCCTAGTTTGTATTATTTTCAAGCCACTTTGCCTTTTTTTTCTATGAGTAGCTTTAGGCAGAGGGCAAGGAAATGTTTTCACAGATTTGCTGGACATTTGTGCACTTGGAATTTCTTTGGTGTTCACAGAGAACTTAGCATTCTAGGGTATCCTATCCCCTCTGGGCCTTCCTGTTCGAGCTGGTTCGCATTCGCTTCCCTATGTGGGGCCCAGCAAACATATCATGGGTTAACTGCAGAGATGCTAATAACAATATTATGACAGATTGTGTCCCAGCTATGGACCCCCGGGTCTGTATATAATCCTACCTGTAGACAGGATGGCCAGTTTGTCTTGGCAGAGAACGAACAACTCACATTTTGAGAATACCAGAGTGAAGTAGGAGGAGGCCTATGTAGAGGCAGGAGTGGAAGAAGTAGAGGATGCCAGGAACCCACAGCTGCTCCTAAGCATTTGCAGAAGGAATCTGATGTTTCTTCCTCAGAAGCAGCTCAGCTGTGATCCCTTATGAATTTTAAATGCCTTAACTGAAATAAATATTTGTTGACCTAATAGAAGAGAAATCCACAATTGTTTAGACAAAGAGGAGCTCTCTGATGTAGAGAAAAAGGAGGCCTTGGTAGGCACCCCTCCATGCCCCAGCTCATTTCCATCTCCTCTCTAACCACCCCCCCCCATCCTCCTCTTTCTTGAAAAGCCATTTGTAACCATTACTTGGGTGTCATGTTCAGTGATGAAGTGCATTCTCGCCCTTTGCTTTGGCGGCTGCGTGCTGGAGCAGGCCTGGCCGCGGAGGTGAGAAGAGGGCCGGCCCCTCTCTGCCCGAGGCCCATGAATCATGTCAGGCTGGCTGGTAACCTGAGCGCCACTCGCCCCTCACCACGGACCTCCATGACACTCCTGCCAACTTAATTTCAGCCTAAGGGATGCTTTTAAAAAGATTTTAGAGCGCAAAAACATCTCCTCAAAAGAATTGTAGTTACATTAAAAACTAATTATCAGAGCTTAGGGATATAGATCCACTGCCATATTTTACACAGAGAGCAATTCATCTCCCAGACCCTGAAATATCATTACATAATAGGTTAAGGACACCAACCCAGGGGATACTGGGGAAAAGGTAGTAAAATCACCAAAGGCCTGGAAATGACGAGCCATGTGATTATGACAAAATAGCTCTGCCCTCCTGCTACAGCAATTTCTAATATGACACAATTTTAAAGTAACGCATCCTAAATGAGCCCATGCATAAAAGTGTGAGTAAGCGTTGTTCGTCTGGGGCCCTCAGGTTACATGTGATATTTAGATTTGAAAAGCTTGGCTTTTTTGGCACAAAGAACCCGATGTCGCAGTGAGGAAAAAGGTGCTGAGATGCTTGCATTGTCCGTGGGTGGAGTAGAGGGCTTGCCACAAAGAGGATGGTGCCAGGTATTCCTGTGTGTTACCTTATTTATGTCTGGCTCACAACACAACAAGTTAATGAGGATGAGGAACTATTGTTATTTATTGCTATTTTGCAGTTGAGACTATGCAAATCAGTCAGGATGTTTTTGGTCGCGGCAGAAAACCCAACTCAAATTGGCTCACATGATAATTTATTATTCGAGTCACTGAGAGATCCAGAGTTAATGGCAAGTTTGTCACCCAGTCAACGGTGTTATCAGGGTCTCCGTTTTCTTTCCATGTGTCTGCTTTGCCTTCCAGGGGGTCCACTTTCTTCTCAGGCGGATTCTTTTTAGGAGTGCAGGATGGCTGCCTGCAGCTCCCAGAATTCTGTGCTTCCCTCTTCACCCCCAGCGGGGTGTCCTTGTTCCCACATTCCCTTCACGATCCTGGGGCTCCCTCTGATTGGACTAGCTTGGAGTCACATGGCCATGGCTGAAGCATTGACATGGCCTGGGGTGGTGGTGAATGAGTTGATTGGTGTAGCTTAAATCCCTTTTGCTACCCTGGAAGTTGGCATTACAGTCAGTGTTCTTGGATCCATGAGGACCCCAAAATGGAAGCCTGAGGGAATGGGGGCAACACCAGATGTCCATGAGGGACAGGGATAGCAAGGAACTGGTAGGTGGTTCATGCAGGCAGTTAGTGACAGAGTCTGAACTTGGACCCAGGCAGCCTTACTCAAGAGCCCTTTCTCTATGCCATGGTCCTCCCAACATTCCCTAACTCTTGAAGTCCTTTGATGAATATCTTATATACATCTCTTATGATTTCTTCACTAGGAACATCACTCTGTACCTAAGTGATGCTAACTTTTGGCAAACAATAATTCCAGAAAACTATAGGACATAGTTTCTTATGACATGAAGTGGTAGAAAGGGCACTGGGTTAAGAGTTGGCCCTTGGTCACCCCATTAACCTTGGACTGGTCACTTCACCTTACAGGGCCTCTCTTTTCCTCATTGATGGGTGAGGGGTGATGCCTCCCCTTATGCACCTGGCTGAAGTGTTTTAGGATTCAAACAAGAGACTGCTGTTTAGAAGAATCCAAAAACACTAAACATTTGTGTCATAAATGATTATTATACATAGGATCATGATCGGTTTTGTTCCAGATATGAGAAACCAACACTAGAAAAGGTCTCTTTTAAGCCTCAGACACATATGCTAATTTAACAAAGTTTTATAGCAATATAGCCTATCAGTATCACCCAAACAGAAAATCAGCCGATCTTCAGGGATGTTTCATGAAACCTATGCCCAGGTGGCAGGATATGCATTCGTAAGAAGCTTTTAGTTGCCTCTTGTTGAGGTATGATGATTATATATGTAAATGTTATTCTACTTTTAATTAAACTACAGCCTCATTGAAATGGAAGGTGGAAAGATCCTGACCAGCTCCATTTCAAGATACAGTACTCTTATTAGGTAGAAAAAAGCACATGGAGATAGTAGGCATCACATGGAACTCAGAGATGAGATCTTTGTCCTCTCCCATCCCCAGCCCTGCCTTCTCTGAGGCTTCATTACGAACGGAGACAGGCAAACGAAGCCCATGCTTACAAAAAAATGAAGGAGTCAGCCAAAGATTTGATATGGTTTCTCCAACAGATAGTTTTAAGGGTAACTTGTGGCCTTTTAGGAATAATGTGATCACCAGGCGTGCTCACTGACCTGGGTTATTTGTTGTTTTTGATAGGGTGACCACCAAGGTGACTCAGGCAGGGAAGTCAATGGCATCCTTCCTTCCTTGCTTCATGTATTCATTCCACAGTTATTTATTGAGAGCCTACTATGTCTCAGGCACAGTACTAGGTGCCAGGGATGTGACAATGAATAAAAGAGATGACAATCCCTGTCCTTGGGGAGCTTACTGTCGAATGCCTTTCATCTCCTCCTTTGGGATTCATAGGACAAGATAGAGCACCTCAAGTTGATTTGAAACCCTATATGAAGAGTGGTAATTTAAGGCTTGGGTGGGTAGAGCCTCTGGAGATGTACCTGAGGCTCTGGTTGGTTTCCTCCAAGCCACTGCATGAGGGCGTGGCCGACCCATCCTCTGTGCACCAGCCATACCTGGATTCGTGTAGCTCCTTATAGTTACCGCACTTCCTCTCATCTCTGAGCTTTCTTTGTACACGTTCTTTTTCTGCCCTGAACATGACTTCCAGTCCACCTTCTCTACCCTCTGTCCTCTGCCTGCCCAACTCCTGCTCATCCTCCCAATGTTAGATTACCTGTTATTTTTGCTGGTAACCTTCTCCCACACCCTGAAGTCTGTGTTAGGTATCCCTGCTAAATATTTTATGACTATGCTTACCTATGCACATGTTTAGCTGTCTGACGCCCCACCAGACTCTAGCCCCTGGCCTGACTTGGTCACCACTCTATCCCAGAATCTAGCACATGGCTTGGGGAGGGTTGGAGTCTTGAGAAGTATTTGCTGATGGACAAACAAGTTCTTACCTTCCTCATCATCAGACGCATGATACTTCCTAATCTCTATTTCTTATTTGACCTCTCGGTGGCACACAGCACTTGTAACAACTTCCTTCCTAAAACTCTTTGCTCCCTGGCTTCTGAACCACTGCGCTTTGCTGGTTTTCTTCCTAGACCTTGGGTCATCCATCTCAACCTCCTTTCTGAGAGTCCACTGACAATGGACAATTGTTGGGAGCCCCCTGAGCATTTCATTTAGAGATTTTATGTATTTATTTAACAAAGAGAGAGAGAGAGACAGAGAGAGAGAGAGAGAGAGAGAGAATACAAGCAGGGGGGGAACAGTAGGGAGTGGGAGAAGCAGAGGCCCCGCTGAGCAGGAAGCCTGATGACGGGCTCCATCCTAGGACCCTGAGATCATGACCTGAGCCGGAGGCAGAAGCTTAACCGACTGAGCCACTCAGCTGCCCAGCCCCTGCACCGAGCATTTAAAAAATTTTCCTTCCAGTTTTACTGAGAAGTAATGACCATAAATCAATGTGTTGAAGTTGAAGGCATACAGCATGATGGTTTGATTTACACGTGTTGTGAAATGATCCCCACAATACATTCAGTTCACATCCATCACCCGACCAGATACAATACAAAGAAAAGAAAAACATTTCTCCTCGTGCCGAGAAGTCTCGGGACCCACTCTCTTACGTAGCACCCAGCCGTGCAAGCCATCCCGTCGTACATTCCATCCCTAGTACTTATTTACCTGATAATCGGAAGTTTGTACCTCTAGACCCCTTTCCCCCTCTCCCTTGCTCCCTCCTCTTTTCTGCATCCCCGAGCATCCTGTTGCCTTTCTCTCTCCCAGCTCTTAGTTTCCTTGGATTTTTATGATTCAGGAGAAGCCGATACCACTCCCAAGTTCTAAGGGAGGGTCCCGTGACCCAGGCTAAGCCACTCGGCACCTTCTGAGCCACTGGCCAGGGTGACTGGTCCATGCACTGCCATCCATCCGAGTCATTCCAAATGGCAGGACTCAGGACTTGCCCTGGGGCAGAGATGCTCTCTCTTCCTTAGGTGAGCTGTCGCTCTGGGAGCCAGCCTTTGTGATGAACAACCGTGGATAGCTGAGCTGAGGGGTGGAGAGAAAAAGGAGTTGCTGCAGACCTGCAGGTCCTTCCATCAAACCGGGCTTGTGAGAGCCAGTCGTGGGCACCCCTTACCAGCTCCAAGGCCAGGCTCCACAGGGTCAGCTTGAGTTGTCACCATGGAGGTATTGATGCCACGGGAATCTGTACATCAGGGCATTCTTGTTCGTGTTGTCTCAGAGAGCCTGTTTTGTCCCACTTCCGTCCCTAACCTGGAAGATCCTGGGGGGGGGCAGCTGGCTCACAGCACGGTGAGGGTTCAGGAGCATGTGGGCATGACGACCTCCGCTGCTTCACGTGGAACCTGAAAGTCAACACTGCCCTCCAGATTCTGAAGACCTGGCAGTGGTTTCTGACATAGTATCATATTCTGACACACGGCCTGGAGTCCTTTGGTGTCCCCAAGATGAAGTGTCACTGTCCCTGTGCTCCATCCTGACTGCCATCAGCAGGGTCCGGTTTCCCACAGGAGACACCCGTCCGAAGAAACACATCCCTTTGTTTCCAAAGGAGAAAATTTATAGTGAACACCTTCCATTCCTCAGGGCTGTGCGGGTTGAGAAGAAACAAAGGAAGTTAACAGAAAGGTTATTAATGAAATAGTCCATCCAGGATCAATGTTCTCTTAACAGGCAGCATAATCGAATGGGTAAAAAATAACCTTGGAAAATTGTTTTGTTTCTTTTTTTGGTCAGGCTCCACCCCTGACTCATTGACTGATCAGAGTGAGTGCTTTGTACTTTTTTGCTTCTTGGGAACAACTTCCATCCCCTGTGACTCTAAGGAAATGCACCAGCTAAAAGGTGGTGCTTAAATAGTAAGTTCAGTTTATTTGCTATGATCAAGGAATCGAGGAAGGCTCCTCGTAGGAGGTGACTTTTTTTTTTTTAAAGGACTTATTTATTCATTTGGGGATGAAAAGGGCACAGTGACAGAGAGAATGAGTAAGAGAGAGAGAGAGAGAGGGAGAATCTCCAGCAGGCTCCACGCTGAGCAGGAAGCCTGATGCGGGGCTTGATCCTGTGACTCTGAGATCATGACCAAGAATCTGACACTCCACCAACTGAGCCACTCAGATGATAAAGGATGTGAATAGATGTTGCGGCCATAAACAACTAAGAAAAGAGAAGGAAGAGAGCAAGGAGCCGTCTAAGTGAGTGAGCGGCATAATCAGAGGTGTGGAGACCCCGACGTGGCATAAGAGAGCAGTGGCCAGAATGGGAAGCAGTGGCTGATGTTGTGGAAGGAAGAGGTCTGATGGGCTCCCTTCCATGAGACACCCCAGTGGTGAAGCCACGGAAGCCCCACATTTCTGCGTCATTGTCATCATGATTATCGTGGAAAGCCAGAGAGGACCTCCAGGGGGAACATGTGAGCCTGAGTTCCACTGATCTCCCTGCTGTAACTTTCCCCCATGGTCCTTTGGACTGGCCGCTTGGGATTTATCTGGCTGCATGAATTGCCTGCGAGCTCACACACCCGTGGGCTAAGTCAGAGACTCAGCGACAAAGCTGAGAACTGGGTGTGTTAGGTGGGTCTGTGACACTCCCTGGAGGATTCCAGGCACTTAGAGGAATGAATGGATTTTAAAAAAAATTTATTTATTTATTCATGAGAGACACACAGAGACATAGGCAGAGGGAGAAGCAGGCTCCCTGCAGGGAGCCCAATGTGGGACTCTATCCCAGGACCCCAAGATCACGCCTTGAGCCTAAGGCAAATGCTCAACCACTGAGCCACTCAGACGTCCCGGAATAAATGGATTTTTGCTAAGACATAAATACAGCCTTTTTATTGGTGACAGATATGCCTGCAGTCCTCACCGGTGAGGGCTGGTCGGGTTATTGTGGCCAAGTTGTTTTCAGAGAAACTTGCTAAGACATCAGAAGATACGGGGGTAGTGTTGGAGCCTGGGGGGCCGGCTCACTCCTATGAACCCAGGGCTGGTTTGGGGGGCAGCAGACAGGCACAGAGGTGAGGGAAACTGACCCCGTTTGAAGCTGAAGGTGAATCTATAGCCTAATCCTGCTTATCCAAAAAACATTTGTTGAGAACCTCCTATGTTCCCAGCACTGGGCCAGACTCTGATGATACAGAGATAATTAAGTCATGACCCAGCTCCCAAGGCACTTGCTCTGTAAGTGGCCACACTCCAATGTAATGTTCAAGGTCTTGGGCTCTCAAGCCAGACTCTTCCAAGTTTGAATCTCTGCCACTTATTAACTGTGTGACCTTAGGCAAGTTACCAAACCTCTCTGTGCATTAATCTGCTCACTTGCAAACCAGGGATGATGAAAGTTCTTACCTTGGAGGGTTGCTGTGGGGATGAAGGGACCTATGTGCACGAAGTACTTGGTATGGTTCATAGCTAGTGGTCACTAAAGCTCTAACTTTATGTCCAGCCCGAGAGATGAATGCCCTCCACAGTGATAGGAGCCGTGATGGTGGTATATCTAAGAACGGAGGGAGTGGTCCTGTAATTCTGGACATCACTTCCTCTTCACTAATTTTTTTTTCAGGTGTGTTAATGCCTGCGTCTTGCGGGTCAGGCCATGCTCTCTGCTTTTCTGCTCGAGCACAGGAAGTTCATGCATTTTACTTGGGGCTTCTTGGTGGAGACAAATCTATTGGAGTTTGGTTATCAACACACATTTTCTGACAACTCATGCATTTGTTCGCCAGACATTAATGGGTCTCCTGGTGTCCCAGGCACTGGGGATGCTCAGATGAACCTCGTCTCACTCTTAATCTTTTTATGTCTAGCACAGGAGCCAGACTCAACAGGAAACCCTGTACACAGGCTCATGCCTGCTGCCGCCACCTCTGAGCCACAGTATTAATGCTAACAACTCCAATGACAAAAGCTAACACTTATTAAGTGCTTACTGTGTGCCAGGCACTGCTCTGGGGTTTACCTGGTATGACTTCTTTTCATCCTCAGGGAAACCCCAGGAAGTGAGGACCATTATCACCGCCACCCCCCCTCACCCCTGAGAATCTGAGGCTCAGAGAAGTTAAATGATTTTCCTAAGGACACAGAAGGCCGCCATCTGCCATTTGTAGTTGTTATATACACTTATGCTCAGTGCCAGAATGTTGTCATTCTCAGCAAAACCTCCTGTTGCCCTCAGAAAGCCCCGAGTTTCAAAAGACTTTCTGGTTCTTATGGACCAAGTGCCTCCTCTGACTACTGCTGCTATGTGGGGTCAACATGCACCAGCTATTTAGAAGTTTTAGAAGTTTACCCAATTCCAGAGGCTTATTTGGTCAAAATCTTACCCATAAATGTGTTTCCATACATACGTGAACCCAATAAAATCAATCATAGTTTTCCCCCAAATCTTCTGTGATCCAAGTTTTAGTAAGAAGGATTGCTTTTATCTTCAACAAGTGAGATTTCAAACAAACAATAGTTAGTTTCTCTACAGTGACATTTGCCTGGTTTACGACAGGGTCCTGGCAAAACTGAGAGCAATCAGATCTAGGGTTGGAGCAGGCTTACTGACAAGAAGTGCTGGCTCAGGACAAAAAATCAATCAAGCAAAAAACAAGTGCAGGTGAGGGGTGCCTGGGTGGCTCAGTCGATTGAGCATCCGATGTTTGGTTTCAGCTCAGGTCATGATCTCAGGGTGATGGGATCCAGCCTGGTGTCAGGCTCCCCATTGAGTGTGCAGCCTGCTTAAGATTCTCTCTCTCCCTCTTCCTCCCTCTTCCACTCCATCCTCCCACACACACTCTCTCAAAACAAAACAAAGCAAAAAACACACTAATGGGTTCAGGTGATCCCTTGTGAAGGAAGGTAAGAAGTGAAGGCCACACGAGAGTATTTATTTAATGCCTTCTGTGTACTGGCACAGTGTTCAAGACCCTTGGTGTGCACTATTGGAGTTATTTGTGACAATAAAAACTCCCCACACAAAAAGTTACCTCTGCCACTCTGTTCAGAAACAGTTCTCACCTAAGAAAAGAAAGGAAAGCCATAAAACTGTGTAATGCTTTAGAGGCGTCATTGGCCTTTCGGCTGAGTGCAAATTTGGTTTGTCCAGCCGATCTCTATGTCCTGGACCAGGGGGTGGCTAACTTTTCCTGTAAAGGGTGGTTAGTAAATACTTCAGGTTTTGCAGGCTATACAGTCTCCCACTCAACTACACAACTCTGCTACTGACATGTGAAAGCAGCCACAGATAACACATAATGAAGGGGAATGGGATTGTGTTTCAATAAAACATTACTTATGGATACTGAAAATTGAATTTCATGTAATTATCATATGTCATGGAGGATTCTTCTTTGGATTAAAAAAAAAACACTTTTTTAAAAAAAATGCAAAAACTAAAACCCATTGTGAGCTCACGGGCCATACAAAAATAGGTGGAAGTCCAGATTTGGCCTGAGGCTACAGTTTGCTGACCTTCCTCATAAAGGAAAACCCTAACTTGTAGCTGGATAGAAATCATACATGAGTAACAATAAGCCTCGAGGGGGAAAAAGTGAGCTTTAGAATAGCTGTCTTTAAATGTGGTCACCCTAAAGACTTAAAAAAAATTTTTTTTAAAGATTTTATTTATTTATTCATGAGAGACACAGAGAAAGAGAGAGAGAAGCAGGCTCCATGCAGGGAGGCCGATGTGGGCCTTGATCCTGGACTCCAGGATCACGCCCTGAACCAAAGTCAGACGCTTAACCACTGAGCCACCAGGTGTTCCCACCCTAAAGACTCTTGAGAAATGAATCATCATCTGTTAATCCAGATATTTATGTGTGATTTCCATGCTGGCTGATGAGTTTTCAGATTATTGAGTAGATCTGATGGCAGGTTAAATAGTTGGCTCTCCAAATCCTAATTCTGGTGTGGGAGCAAAGGGGAATTTGGATATATTTAGGATTTTGATGAGATAGAGAGTTGAACTTGAATTTGCTGCCAAGATGCATGTTTTAGCAATTGTTACCCCTGCCTGCTTCAGAAGGCATTAGTTCGTGGTAGGAGCTGGTGGTGTGTGTGTTAACGCTGGCCGTGCATTTTTAAATCACCATGTGCAATTCATGTGCTGTTTGTACTTAAGCTCACCTTTCTGTGCAGGCACCAGGATAGCCCACCTGCCATACCCAATGAGGAGCATCACTCTGAATGGGTTCCTGCCATTACCACTTCTTTCCCATTTAGGGAGCATATGTCATTTCAATATCTAGAAAACCAACAGATTTGAAGAGGCTGCAGACTGCAGCGTTCAGGGAACCATTATTGAAAGCAAACAAACATTTAGCAAAGGGGGGAAGTTGGGGTGGGGGAGGCAGGAGAGGTGGAACAAGCAAGCAGTTGATGCCTCTGCTTCTTTGAAGGGAAAAATTGAAGGTTAAAAGCATTTTTTTTAAATCATCCTGGGAAATGTAATTGGCCCACCTGATCTGTGAAAAGCAAGCTCTCGGATCACCTAGCATGCCACATGTTGAGTTTCTCTCCAGCCACCCGATCTTTCTTTGAGGAACAGAGCTTTGTCTTAAGTAAACATTTAAGGCCTAATTGGATCATTGGTGTGGTGTCACAGTAATTAATGCACAGCTTAGAGTCACATAAGTCCTGAGCAGCACCAAGTCCTGCTGTGAAGTAAGAGAAGACCTGTGGGATCCAGCCAATGAGACTCACGCACGATTGTTCTAGGCGATGAGGAAGAAATAGCAGGTGTATTATACAGAAATTAAAAAAAAAAAATCTCAACAGTGGCTTTATTATTATGCTTAGCTAAGGATAGATTAAAATGACCTCCAAAGAGGGAGTGTGATGTTCTCATTGGTTTTATGTCTTGGTCGTTGGTTAAGAATGGGACACAGAAACCAACCTGAGCTGATTTCAGCTTAACAAAGAAATACACTGTAAGCATGCAGGGGAGTTTTTCTAGAACCCAGGAACAGTGCAGCTAGATCCTTGGGATGGAGCGGTGCTGAGTAGGAGAGCTTACCGCGTGCACCTCAAATCTGCTGTCTTTCCTCTCTGTTTTCCCTCTGTTACAAGTTTGCTTCCCCTGGTATTCTGGTAGATGTCCACCAACCAGCTTTCTAGCGGGAGAAAGCCTGGATTCGGAGTGTTTGCCAATTCCCATCATGCAAATCCTCCCACCATGGCTGATCCAGAGCTACCAACGTGAAAGTGGAGCTGGGAAAAGATGTCCAATAGCACACCATTATACAGCATTTTCACCAGGCTTTCAGGAGCAGAGACACTAATAAAATGTAAAATAATAATAATAAATGTAACCATAATGCAGAATAATTAGGAAGTGATTTTTTTTGGAGTATTACCTTTGTTTTTAATAGAATTTATTTAATTGTAAGTTTACATAATTTAATTTTAAATAATGGCTGCGTTAACAAATTTCACTCACGAAATTCCTGATGGCTTAGAGATCAGCTCTTGGGAGCTAGTACGCATGAGCTGATTCCATGATTCCAGCACATTGCTGGGTTTTTTTCAGCTTAAGTGCACGGCTCAGGGAAGCAGTGCCCGGCACCCCATCCCCCAGCTCCCTCTCCCACGGGGCCTCCTTCAGGACCTCAGGCCCAAGTCCACAGTCCAGGAAGAGAGAATGGGCTTGGTTGAGCCTGTTCTAATCTGGCCAGTCAGCTGTGCTGGGGGTGGATGGAGGCTCCTCTTTCCAGGAAGGGGCGGGGATACTGTGTGGTTGGAATTTCCAGCAGCTTCCTTGTCTGTGGGAAATATTCAGAAGGTAGTATTTGTTCCAGACTTACCATGTACTGGACACTGCTGGAAACACATCTCATTTTGTCTTCAGGATTGTGTGAGCTGGGTATTTTTGTCTCCATTTTACAGAGGAGGACTCTGAGGCCCAAGGACGCCCGAGTCCTATTAGTGACTTGCTTAAGTTCTAGCCAGTAAGTTTAAATCACAGAGCTTGGAATTCATATTCAAGCCCATCTTTACCCCCAGAGGCTTCTTTCCACCAACCGGTTGCCTCTCATGTGGAGATACTGTGCAAGGACACTTGGCCCACAGAAGTCAAGTTTCTGACCCTGTGCGGGGATTGCAATCCTCCCTCCTCCCAGCAGATAGGGAAGAGGGGGTCGAAGGGGAGAGGGTGCATAAGAGATATAGGAGCAAAGGCATGCATTATTTCTACCCCCAAAAAAACCCAATCTCTCTGTGGCTGCCTCTCTTCTTTCCTCTGGTCTCTGGGGGGCAAGGGGCAGATACTGGCTTCATTGTAATTTTGGGTTTTGGTGCAGATCACATAGTTGAATAGGAGTGTGGATGCTCAGTTTTTTTTCTTTTTTCTTTTTTCTTTTTTTAATCCTTATTCATTGTTTGCCTTGCCTGGCCACTTTTGTGTGTTCCTGCCCCCAGGTATTGGGCCCAGTCAATTCTTCCTGCAATTAGTATTCATGGTCAGCTGAGCAGAACTAATGCAACAAACCGTTTTTACTTTGAAGGTCATATTACAGGCTTCCGAGCTCCTGCGGAAAAGGCTCTTTATGAGTAAGTTCTTCTTGACTATCTCCAGGAATTTAATTTTCCCTCTTCTGAATTTTCAAGCCCGCCTATTGAAATCTTCAATGTCATTCCCCAGGAAAACACCCAACACCAGACAGATAACCGGATGTAGCCAAATTGTTAGTATTTAAAAAAAAAAAATCCTTTCTTCCCTGGGGCTGCAAGACACGTGCGTCTGTGCCCCGGCCTGTGTGGGAGTGGCACCTGTCTCCTCCTTTCACTGTTTCCTGTGATATGTGTCTGTCATTACTATCAGTTGCATTAATTAAAAAAAAAAAAGCCCATTCATTTAAAATTGATAAAAGGAGGGTGCTGAAAATTCTGACTTCTGATTATTTTTAAATTGTAGTCAGTTATTGCAGGTAGTTTCCCAGATAGCATAAGAAGCAAGTAATAGTCTTTTAAAAAAAGAGTCTTAAGTTTTTTTTTTTTTAAGAATTGTAAAATGGCTTCTTTGTACTGAAGGTGTGATACCAATTAATATTTAAAGGAACAAAAATGGTCAGAAAATTCTTTTAGCTGCCCTGGAAAAATTCGAATTAGTCCAGAACGATGGCATAAATCAGCTAATTTACATCTGGCATAATGTTGTGAACACACACTATCTCTCTGCTTTCAAGATGTGCGGACAACACTATTTTGTCCTACTTTCTTTCTTTTTATCCTCCTTATAGTTAAAGATAGCATCGGAGTTTTCACTGATGCTCTTCAGAGCATATTACATGAAAAAACAAAATCTAAGAAAGAGGTAATATCTGTCTTTTTAAAAAAGATACCTTTAATTCTTGGTTTCTAAACTTCATGTCAGATTTTGTTTACGTTTTTCTTCTCAGACTAAAAGACTAAAAAAAGATTTTTTACTAATTTCTAAAGATACACTTCTTCTTTTGAAAACAGTGAGTCTAATGTCCCTAAGATACTGTTTTCCATTTTGCTTTGGCCACTAGGAAGCTCTGAACCAAAATTGTGGCTGGCTTTTAGCAATTTGTGGGATCCTCTGGTGCTGAGTCAGGGGAATAAACCCCCAACTCTGGATTCCAGTCCACAGCAGTCATTTACCTTCTCTCTTATTCAGTTAAATTTTGTTTATGGATTCCTATAGGCCATCTTCCTCTCTCCTCCACATTATAAACATGAATGAGGTAGATGGAGTGTGCTACAAAAATTTGCTTACTGAGGAAATGGTGAAGTTCCTGAGAAGGTGACTCCTGTTTCCACCTGGAGTTGAGGGCTCCCAGCTGGGGGTCTTGCCCCACTGACATCTCCCACTCAAGTCCTCCCTCAGTGCTGGACCTTTTGGTGCAAAAATAAAAAAATACAGGCAGATGACAAGGAGGCTGAGGGGCGCTTAGCACAGAGGCCCAGGAAGCTCCCTTTCCAAAGGGCTCTTAGACTTAATGGGAGGAAGCATTTTTGCTATTTGTGGATGAGATCTTCCTCCTGTAGGGGCTTGGGAGCCCGGCCTCGGTAAACGGGACAAGAGCCTACCAGGCTGGTGAGTGTGCACAGATTAGAGTCTGCAAACCCTTTTATGGTGGCATATGCTGCTTCTATCTCCGTAGACATACATGTACACACAAATTTGAAAACATCATTGTCTTTCCCCCCATCCCTTCCTTTCCTCTTTCTGTCCCTGCCAGTTTTCCTATGGAGGGTGTTCCTCATCAGGACCCCCAGAGACCACAGCTGCCTTGAGAGAATATTATGTCTACCCTTCCCCATCCTCGCAATAGGGAGAACAGGAGGTCTCCTTTGAAAATACCTCTTCGCCTGTATAAAACTGTATAAAGCTGCAGCTGCCTCTGGAAGAAAAAGTAAAGGTGAGTTTTCTTTCTTATAATCTGTTTAATTAATAAGGTTCCTAAACAGACAAACAAACAAACAAACACATACAATGCAAGGCCATTTTTTTTTGGATCTGATTAAAGTATAAGATCTATTTTCTTGCAACACACCAAATGATAATGGCTTTTTTCCTCCCTGAGAATGCTGCAGACACAGAATCCAGTCCATCAACTATTCATTTCTAAAAAACAAAAGCAAAAAAACAAAACAAAACAAAAAAACCAAAAAACAAAAACACCCTCAACTCTCGCCTCCCCCCCCCAAAAAAAAACTCTGTTGGTGAATTTCTTCTCAAAATGTGTGTTTAGGACAGCAGAAATTTCTGACAAGTCAAGTACAGGTGATTAAAGCTTGCAATGTAAATCAGTTAACATCTGTAATTTTCCTTGTTCTTGAATGCTATTAGTTATTTCAAGAGTAAAAAAGGATGTTTTACTTAATTTTTTTGAATCTTACTAGGTACCCGTAGCTTAACTTAATGATTTGTATAAGTGATAGTAATTGCTAGGACTACAGTTGAGTATTATTTGCTATAAAATGAACATGGTTATATGTCCAACAGAACTAGCAAGGGACAGAAATGCAGTTGTATCCAAGAGAAAATAATTATAGCAATAATCAGTGTAATTCATGATAATGGCTGAATTGAATTTCACACCATAGCTCCAAGCACTTACATTTAATGAATGTAGTTTGTGCTTGTTTACTAAAAAGGTTTTTAGCAGAAAATCGATAATGTAACTTCAGTGTTTCTAATTGCAAATGCAATTATTTTTTTTAAAGTAGCGGTTCAATAAGGATTTTGTAGAGAAAATTGAGGTATGTGAGTGCTGCACATGCTGGCGCTTTAATTAGTCTACCTGTACATTAGTGCTATGGCGCCTTAATATCTATTTATTACAACATATTGATTAAAATGGATTTGTATTCAATTTTAAGGCTAGCTAATGTAATGGACATTGAAACTTTTCTGGAAGCATTGGCTGGGATTACAACATGTCACTGGGTAATGAGGCTTTCCTTCAAGAGGTGATTTCAGAAATCATCCTACAAACCCAATAGTGGGGCCAAGGAGGGGAGGGACAGGCTATGTGCCAGTTTCCATGGAACGAGTGGCAGGGACACGTGTGGCGTTTGGTAAAAACAGGAGGTGTGTGGATTTATAATGTGACTGCAGGTTTGTGCTTACTTGGGTAAACTTCTGTGTGTGCGTTTTCCAAGCCCAAGATATGCTTGAGGAGGTTATGTTGGGGGTCGATAATTTGCTCCAGTGTAAAACCTTTCAGTAGACTTCTGGGTTTAGAGATCCACAGCGAGTCTAGCCAGAAGCTGAAGGCAAGTGTACTGTCTCAGGACTTTGAGTAAACCAATCAACTCAACTGAAGTCCAGTGTTCATGACTCACACTGATATGAACTGATGCATTGGCCTTCTTTGCCTAACTGGATCCTTTGTTCAAGACTCACCTTGTGCCTAACCGTCTCTCCACTTGCATGGTCATCACAGTCACCATCACATCAGTGCCACCACCACCATCCTCCTCCTCCTTCTCTTTCTTAAGTCTTATCTCTGCGGTGTGTACATTGGATTTATGATACGGTCTTGCAGAGCATCATGGGAGCTTTATTCCACAAGAGAAGGTGAAGAGCTGATCCTGGACAGGCTGAAATTCCTTAAGAGCCTAAATTTTAAAGTATATCCGCTGGCCTGGGATTTCTGACCTTGCTTTAATGAAATCCTGGTGTTGCTATCTCAAAACCAAATTAATTTAAACCTGAATGTTTTGAGTGGGCGGAAGGAGTTTATATTATAACTTTATAAGCAACATTGATATGCTACTGAATTCCAAAGACTTTTGGGGGGTGCTGTGGGGAGAGGCAGAGGCAGAGGGAGAGAGAGAACCTTAAGCAGCTTCCACGCCGCACAGAGCCCAATGCAGGGCTTGATCTCATGACCCTGAGACCACGATCTGAGCCAAAACCAAGAGTGGGACACTTAACTGACAGAGCCACCTAGGTGCCCCTGAATCCCAGAGACTTTAAGTCCTGCCTCTTACAATATGGCTTTGAGTCTATGTGAGAAGCAAGTGTACCAAGAAAACAGCTCCAAAAGGGTCTTCTATCAAGGTTTTATTAAAAATGAGCCCTTGGCAGGGTTTCTGGGCAGCTGTAACAAGGCCTGTGGTGTTAGCTTGTTGGAGAACTGCCCCCTACCCTCCAAGGACCAGGTTGGCGCCCATAGCCTTGAGGGGGCTTGAGGTCCAGGGAGCGTGGGTCACTCCCTCCTCTGGCTTCCTATGGCACATCGAGTGAAAGGCCTCACAATGAGCTCTTCCTGTGGTCCATGCCCTATGCTGGGTGTATCACCTTGGTTGTCTCCTGCTTTTACAATAGCCCTGTGGGGCAGGTGGTATTGTTACTCCCATTTTCCAGATGAGGACATCAAGGCTCAAAAAGGTTAAGTCGCTGGCCCAGAATCAGATGGCTAGAAAGTCAGTGGAAGATCTGGGGTTGCAAGTGCCTTTCTATACACTCCACTGGCTCCCCACTGTCTGTCCCACATGATCCACATCCACTCTACCTGCTACTATTAGGTCAAGCCACAAGAGGTGCATTTTTCTTGTGGCTGGGCTAAAAATTAGTTTTCAGTCTGTATCTCTCTCCACCCTCTACTCCCCTTCTCTGCCAACTCCTTCCACATCTGGTCCATCCAAATCAATAAAAGCTAAGTAAGTGAAGGAGGCCAAGATCCAGGTGAATCTGACTTGAATGTGTCTCTCTTTATGTGGGGAACGCGGTTGCCTTCCATGTCAGGTGTGAGCCTTTACACCATCTTCCTGGAGTCTGGAGGCTGAGCATGTGGCCCATTTCAGTGTGTCGAGACCTGGTTGGCACCTGCACAATAGCACCATGCATGTGCCTTTCGCTTTCCCTGGCACGTCCATGAAGTAAGTGAGCTGGAGAATCGGGTGCAAATAAGCATATTGTTAGGGTGTGATGATGGAGTGGGAAGGTCCTCCACTGTGGGACCTCTGGGGAGTCTCCTTCCTCCCTGAGTCTCAACTTGCACATCTGCAAAGTGGAGCAAATGACCCCCACCCTGGCTCCCTTGGGACAAGGCTCAGATGGGGTCTGTTTTCCTCCCTGTAGTTTAGAACCTTTAACAGGCTTGACCAAGGTAGAGAATCCTAAGGAGGAAGGTGAACAAAAGCTGCCAGGAAGGTAGAGTTTCTAGCATCAGCTGCAGAGTCATCCTTAAGGGAACAGCCCCCAGGTGCCTCACCCTCTGCCACCCCTAATGACGGAACAGCCCTATCCTTTTGTGGTCAGAGTCATTAGGCTGGAGATTAAAAAGTTAATGCTTTGTCAAGCTTTCTTTTTTTCTTTCTTTCTTTCTTTCTTTCTTTCTTTCTTTCTTTCTTTCTTTCTTTCTTTCTTTCTTTCTTTTTGTGTGTGTGTGTGTGTGTCTTTGTGGGGGGGGAGGCACATGGTGTATATTCAATATGGCGCCATGGAGCCAACCAGGAGCTGCTGCTTGATGGGATGATCTTCTCTGTCAGGCTGGAAAAGACAGACACCCTGTTTGACCAACAAATGTATAGAAAATAATGGCTGGTTCTAAGTAGCAATTACATAATAATCTTATCCAAAGAAAATGTGGGCTCAAATTAAGATGATTTCACCAGGAAAACATTAAGGTATACAAAGAGTTCTTAATAAATAGAAATAAATAGTGCTGGGCCTGCGCCATGGTTATTTTCGATGGTTATCTACCCTCGCCACTGCGGCTCAGGCTGCATTTTCCGTGGGACTCAGAGCGGCATTTTGCTCTACAAAAACAACTAGCTCCTTTCCAGCCAATGATTACTTGTAATTATGCTTTCCCCTGCTATTATTCTAATAGACCTGTCATGTTGCTCGGAGGACTCTGGCATTTAGAATATACGACGGCTTTTATGGATGGACTGCTGGAACACTTAATATAGCTCTATTTCTGAATTATCAAGTTCTAGCCTTTTGAAGTCTGTGTTAGTGGAACTCCTATTTATGAGATGTGCTGTGCTTAAAGGTTTGCTATTGATGAAGAGGTCCAACAGAGCCTTTATCGTAAGTACGGCAGCATTCTCCCTGAGAGATAAATAGCCGTGCTAAAAGGTATGGTGTGTACCTCGGCTGCAGATTACTAGCCAAGTACCTTCAGAACAGTATACTTCAAAAATACCTTTATGCTTCTTGTTTGTTCTCTTTTCCATGGAGATGAGTGACATTTTTTAAAACCCAGAGGGATGGATGCATGTTGGCTGTCGTTGGTCGTCCACATTAACCGGGTTTGGAGAACGCGTGTGCTCTGGCACAGGGGCATCTGCGTATATGCACAGGTGTGGTTTACATCCTCGGTGCTCACGGTTTCAAGAATTTGCTCTTCTTTGAGTTTCTTTTATTTAAAGGTGTACTTGGCTGGACTCAAGTACTTTTTTGGAGTTGGGGAGGAGGGTTTAGGAACAGGAGGGCCTGTTCTGAAGAATCTGGAAGACACTGTTGCTGGCAGAGCAAGGGCCTGCTGCTGGGCAATTCTGGCAGTGGTACGTGCAGAGAGCGGGTGGTGGTGTTAGGCTCCCGGCAGGGTGGGCTGGCAGCAGGTGGAGACCTTCGACGGGGTGGCCTGACAGAGACCTTGTCACCAGAGCTGGTTTCCAAAGGTCAACCTAGGGACCGCCAGCTGGGGTGAAGTGTCTTTTAGCAGCTAACCGGGTTGCCTCTTCTATGGATCCCAAAATGTGAGCATTTGAGGCTAAAGTAACTAGACAGTGTGGGCACTTTTTGGGGGGCCTTGGGTGGCGATCATAGGGAAAGACATGGGGTGTGGTTGACACGCACCCATGTGCCGAATTTGCCGGGAGTGAGTGGCGTGGCTGTCTCAGGACACCCTCGAGAGACTCCAAGTTTTTAGCAAGCGTCCCAGATGCAGACAGAACTCCTAGGTAGCTGACCTCAAAAACACAGAAGCAGGACCGCAGAGCAGCTTTTGACCATGCGGCAAGAATTTGCATCGATTCCCCCCAAGAAGGCAGGCTGTTGCTCCAGAGCGTTTGCCTGGTGTTTTTCATTTGGACCCGTCATGCATCAGAACCCTGACTACGCACTCCCTGTCTAATTCATCTTCACCCATATATTTTACCATTACGGATAGCCTTCCCCTTAAGCTTGTCTATTTACTAGCTGGTGTGACAGATGACAGCGAGTCTGAGCCATGGTAGATGGCATTCGTATGGCTCCGATGCCAGAAGCATTCTAAGCGCCGGTGTTGCATATTTATTGATCTCCATATTCCCAATAATCTGATGCCCGTCACATTTGACAACATTATGTGGAGAGGTCAGCTAGATGGGGCTAATGAAGCTGTTGCCAAGATGGATGTTGTTCCCACAACATTACCCTTGCAAATAGCTCTCAGTGGGGCATTTCACTGTCGGGCCAGGCATTTGAGGACTTTCTATTTTTTTTTTTTTAAATAGTTGACGTTAACATTAAACAAAACCTGAAGCTATTAAATCTTAGTATTTATATACGATAGAAAACACGGATGCCCTGGCATCTTTCCAAATGAAAATCTTATTAACGGACATAGTGCTTGTGGCAAAGTCCTCAGCAATCAGAGATTGGCTTGGCTGTCTAAAATGTTTGACGGATTAGTCCAAGATGATGTGAAGGACCAAATGGGAAATGGCTGAAGTCTGGAGGATTAAAGTGGCAAATGGGAGGGCTGGCTGCAGCTGGAGGCGGGCGACTCTTTGCTGTTTCCCAGCTTCCATGCTGCTGCAAGCAGCTGACATAAAAGGCACTCAGGTTTAGATAACGCTTTATAGGAAAAAAAAAAAGAAAGAATATGAGATAGTATTTGCAAAGAGGATCCCATTTAATAAACGCCGCATGGGAATCATTGACACAGGAAATGCTTCAGGAACGCTTTTGAAAATATTAAAGGCTTCCCTTTACACCAGAACCTAGAGCCCTTCAAAAACCCCGCAAACTGCCATTTGGAGACTTTCACACTGTCCTGAGGGTCACTATGTTGGACAGTGTGATCCTGACGATTCTTCTAAGGAGCCCATCTTGGTTTAATTCTAGGTGCATGGTTATTGGTTACAAGTTCATTGAGTAGCTGCAAGCATCTCTGTGCCAATGTGGTTTTCGAGAAACTTGTTGCATATCTTGGTAGGGCCACTGAAAATTTGGGGTTCTTTAAGAAAAACATAATACATCTTAAGTTCTAAATGCAGTATTTTCTAATGGCAGGTGTATTTGATAGTTTTCTTCATGACAGCGTTCCTCTCCCAGCCCTATCTCAGAGTGGACACAAGCAAGGATATACAACAGAGCTGATAAGACTTGGCTCCCGGCTTGTCCAGAACTTTCTCAACAATAAACTCATTTATCCAGGGCTAGCATTTAGGAGCATTAATTCACCACATTGCCTACAGTCACAAAACTGAAGAACTTCTTGACTTGTTTATTTTGTAGGGTTGAAGAAAGGATGTTGGAGAAGAGAAGATTAACCATTGTGCCTTTTTCTTTAGTGCATCTCAATTCCCCCTTCCGTCATGCCTGTTCTCAGGTTATGCCTTTTGCATTGTGTTGAGTGAAGAGGTAGAAAAGAATTGATGAGTTCAGGAGCAATGAAGTTCACAGCTGGGCAGATGCTTATGTTCTTTTCAGATGGAAAACTTCTTTCTCCTTCATCCTTCCTCCTTCACTCTCTTGGAGTGGCATACTACACACACACACACACACACACACACACACACACACATACATATACACACATAAATATGAGGTATAGGCCATATATGCACATATACCATTAAGAAAGCATATTCTCTCTCTCTCTCTTTTTAAAAAGATTTTATTTATTTATTCATGAGAGACACAGAGAGAGAGGCAGAGACATAGGCAGAGGGAGCAGCAGGGAGCCCAATGCAGGACTCGATCCCAGGATCCCGGGATCACAACCTGAGCGTAAAGGCAGATGCTCAACTGCTGAGCCACCCAGGTGCCCCGCATGTTCTCTCTTTGTTGAATGCCTAAAAGTCATAAGGGAAACAGAGTCAGGTAATGGCAAAAGTTGACTCCAAGTAAGGTAGAGTGTGGTACAGCGTGCTGTCTACAATTTAAGAGACACAATTCTCACTAAAGAAAAACACCATTGAAAAGTCATATGTGAGAGATGCAAGTTAAAGCTACCCTAGGCAGCTTTAATTTAGGCATGAGCAAATTACACGGACAGCAGTTGCTATAGTAACTAGTAGACAATATGGTGTTTATGTTGCTATTGAGATATCTTGGTCTTTACCAAAATGAGAAAAAGAAGAAGAAGAAGAAAAAAAGACAAATCCCAGACTTCCAGGAGCGTACAAACACTGCATGAAGGGAACATTTCTCATAACCATTTTACTTCTTCCATTTATTTATAATGAAATGGGTATCTATAACTATATGCAGCCCAAGGATTGGTTTGTTGTTGTTATTAATATTTTCCTAATTAAGATGTCCTCTTAAAGGCCTAGTCCCTGTGGCACCTGTGAAGGCCCCCCGCCCGCCATCTTGGATGGCCTCCATGAGAATTCTGTGGTTGGGCATGGTGCACTTTGAGTGTAGGCCAATATAGGTCAGTTGAAGGTGAACCTAAAAGGCAAGAATGCTCAAGAATTCAAAGCAGGACGGATGCTGCAAGAGATTGTGCTATTACACTCTTATGGCAGTTAAGATGATTAGTAGTTAGCATGATTTCAAAAAGCATTTAGGGTCCTTTCTAGAGACAAATAAGATGTTTCAAAGAGCACTTGTGACAAAATACAGTTGTCTCACATCTAAGGCTGATGGAGAGACAGCAGAAAACATAGTAAAGTGGGCACTTGCCATTTTGATGCGGGAGTCTGACAGGTGGACCCCAACAATTCAGCTCCCAATTTGGATATTGGGTCCTGGTAACTAAATCCATAGCAGTTCACCCAATAATTGCTTTGCTTTTACTGTTGTAGATCACCACTGCCAAAGCTGGTTTGGACAGACTCAGGGTGCTTCCAGTCCTTTCAAATTCTTAAAGCAAAATTGATTTATATTAACTTATTTAAAAAAATCATGTCAATTAGGGCTTTTTCCTTTTAGGGTGAAGTAGGGGACTCTTAAGAAGGGGAAATGCAGAGGTAGTGTCCCACCAGCCCCAAACGATGGGAGTGATGGAAACAAAACTTGAACGTACCAAGATGTCTTGATCTGTACATACTTTTTTTTTTAATTTTTTTTTTAATTTATGATAGTCACAGAGAGAGAGAGGCAGAGACACAGGCAGAGGGAGAAGCAGGCTCCCTGCACCGGGAGCCCGATGTGGGCTTTGGTCCCGGGTCTCCAGGATCGCGCCCTGGGCCAAAGGCAGGCGCCAAACCGCTGTGCCACCCAGGGATCCCTGTACATACTTTTGACTTCATACTCTTCTTAGCACAGATTAATATGCCAGCTTTCCTCCACAAAGACAACATGAAATAGAGGACCAAACATTGTCTTTGGAGACAGAGAACCTGAGTTCTGGTCTTGGTTTTGCTTTTTCCTAGGATATGGCCTAAGGGAAGTAATCCATTAATATTTCCCATCTGTAAAATGCTGTTCATAATACCCACTTGAACAGCTGGGAATGGATAAAGCAGGGTGCTGGACTGCTCTGGCCAGGAATCTGGGCTGTGAGTTCCATCTCTCAGCCACTTTTATTTATCCCCACTCCTGCTTTGGCCAGTCCCAGATGTGGGTGAGTCATTTGCTTTCTCTGGCCTTGGTTTTCCCCTCAGCAAAATGGCATCACTGGCCTAGAGTTGCCCTGCTGCCCCTCACATTCTGCAATTACATGGCACAAGCTTTCCCAGCTTCCTAAATGCCTTTCCTTTGAGAAACATGTGCAAAGACATCTCAAGTCTGGAGTCTTTGTGATCAATTGTCAATCCACCCCCTTTCCATGAGTTTGAACTGCTGCTCAATGGAAAGCTTGGTTTGAAATGAAGTTCTGTGTGTATTATAGGGACGGATTCTGAAATCAGAAGGAAATGGAAGATCGTTGATATGAGCTTTTTGCCTCTAGGCTGATAATGTGTTTTTAAATCCCATTGTACAGATTAAGCAGTTGAATTTCCCAGAGTTTAAATGACCAAGGCAATGCCTCACAACCCGCAGTATTTCCACGGTCTCTACCTGCCCTGAGTTTAGACTTCCAGAGGGTTCACCAGAAGGGGGCATTTTCCCTGGGATAAATGTGCAAAGGCTAAGGCTAGTGGCTGTCAAAACAGACACTGCACTGCATGAAAAAGAGATGGTGGGCCAGGAGCCCAGAGGGGATGGGAGGCAGGAGAGGGAGGGGTGTGGAACTGTTTGAGAACAGGATTTGGTCACCTGATTCATAATTTCCATCCATTGCCGAAGCCTTTAGTACCTGAGATCCTTCAGCACCTCACCACCCTGCACCATTGCCCCCAGATTGCAAAACCCATTAGACTGTGAAGTAAGGCGAGGAAAAATCAATTTTTTGTCTAGCCTCAGAAATTCTTTGGAATAATATGTCAAAATGGTTATCTCGTCCGTTGCAACTGGCTTGGAAATATCAGAATTTCTATGGGTATTTATGAGATTTCCATGTACCATCTGGCTCTCTCCATGTGAGTGTGCCTACACAGATGCTGGGATAACGTATAGGGAGCTAAGCGCATTTATTTTTACAGAGGGTAATTATTACAGTCTCTCCTTCCAGAAACGAGCCTTTTGTTTTATGTTTTCAGCGAGAACTTGTGAAATATTAAGATATTTTACTGCCTTAATGTTCTGAATTGTTTGCCTCTCCATATTGCAATCTAAAACTCATTAACAGTTGAACAATTTAATCAGAATGAATCAAGTTGTGAAATGGATACACGGGCAGTTCACACAGCCATAAAGCATGGCTGAAACTTTTCTGAACAGCTTAATAAAACTTAGGAAGGCAGCAAGAAATAAATGATTATCCTGGACAGTATCAGGGTAAACAGAACCTGGAGCCATGAACTTGGTAATTGTTCTCACTCAGCACATTTGCCCAGGCTTGGTCTTAATTCATGGGATGGACCCGTGACTACAGGGATTTAAGTGGCCAGTCCTTTTGTAAAATTTTTCCCTTAATAATGAGCATGATCAGGGAGGCAAAGTGAGAGCAGGTACATCAAGCCTGACTTTAATTCCAGAAGTGTTCCTCTGATAAAAAAGAGTTCCTGGGGATGCCGGGAGGCCCCAACCCACAATTTTTTTGTGGGGAGACTGCAATTTCAAGAATGACCTTTTCATCGTACTTTTAAAAATATCATTTATCCCAGCACCACATTCACACTGCAGAAGCAGCCACGTGTGTTTTGTGGAAGTGGGTTTTAGTTTCATCCCCACGTTTGGATTGTATCCACATCAAATGCTCCAAACTGTCTGACAGAGTCAACTGTATTATGCACTTGAATTCAGCATGGCCAGCAGGGTGACTGACTCATCCTTGGTTGCCCAGAACTCACTGACTCTCAGGTAAATGGGGATGGTCGGTTACCCTAAAAAAATCTCAAGTCCCAGACATTTCCTAGCCTCAGTGCCAGAAATTACTCTTCTTTCCAGTGCAAGAATTTTGCCTACAACTTCTTAATCAGATGATTATCCAGAATTGCTACATTTTCTTCCTCCCTCCCTCCCTTCCTGCCTTCCTTCCCTTCTATTTTTGGTAATAAAATAATACTAATTTTTAAAATCCCATCTTCTTCTGAGAATGAGTTGAAGCACTTATTTAGGCTTCTAGCATGTATCTGGGTTTTGAAGTTTCCCCATCTCTTTGTGGTCAGTGTGAACTTGTAAAACAACAACATACACTTTTGATATTATAAATTCAAATTGCACCCCTGTGCCATGCGTCTTTGGTATTTTTGTTAATTGGCACCAGCAAAGCAGCATTCCTACCTAGCACAGGCTTCTGCGGCCCCAGATAGAGAAGCTTCTATAGTCTGGTTTCTCTAATTGCTTCCTCATTATTAAGCTCTCGCCTTCAGGGTTGGGTTTGTCAAGACATGGGCTTGTCAACATCCGTTCTTGCTCTTTTGACTGTTCAATTAGATGAATTCTAACTCGACCACCTCCTACCTGAGTTGCCAGGGACAAATGTTGTTCCTCATTTTGCTTTGCGTCATTTTTTTTTCATCTGTGAAGTGGAGATGGTAAGACTGGTGCTGTAAAATTGCCATAGGTACAAGCCCACAAGATCCAAGTGCTTCAGGGTGTGAGACCGTGTTTGACCATGATTTTGCCAAGTCTGACTGAGGCCAGGGGCTGTGACGACTGGCAGGTGCCCAGTGGCAACTGATCAGGAGATGCTGATTCCAGCGTAGGCACGAGACCCAAATCCATGATTTCAGGGGCATCTCCTGGCCCATAGTCAAAGAGGTATCATCAGAGAGAGGGCCAGCTCAGTTCTTTATGAATTGCTGCTGGGCTTATAGAATATTTCAAGTTCCGAGTCATGTTGATTATTGTATCACAGTTTATATAAAGAATAATCCCATCCCAGTCCCTTACTGGAGATTCTGGTCTACTTGGGTTTACTATTGAATATCACTTTCCCTAACTACTTGTCATTGGATTAATCAAGATTTGGCCAGGTTATGTGTCATTTGTGTTTGTTTAGTGGCTACCCAAAACATTTTAACATGCACATTTATATGAACAGATAATGAAGTTTCTCAGTATCCTTATCTTTCTTCTGAACAACATGAGGTTGTGAAAACATTACACACAGCCAGAAGTAACAGTGAGCATTTTGGAGATGCCGTGTCATCTAACTCTCTCATTATTACTATTATTGTTGTTATTATTATGAACTATTTTGTATCAGATCCCAGATATCATGTCTCATCACCTAGAAATACTTTGGGTGACAAGAACTCTTTTCCTATAATATAAACACTATGCCATTATCACAGCAAACCACATTAGCAATAATTTGTTAATATGACCACCTACCCCTTCCATATATAAATTTCCCCAGTTGTCTCAAAAACCCGTCCTTATAGATGGTTTGTTTGAACAGTCAAATAAGGTTCACATATCACAGGTATATATTTTCAAAAAGATTTCCTTATTTTTGAGAGAGAGAGAGAGAGAGAAAGGAAGGGAGGGGCAGAGGGAGAGGGAGAAAGAGAATCCAAGCAGACTCCCTGCTGGTGTGGTGCCCCACATAGGGCTCGACCCCACAACCCCGAGATCATGACCTGAGCCAAAATCAAGAGTCAGATGCTTAACTGACTGAGCCACCCAGGTGCCCCTCACATGTATATTTTGAGGAAAATGTAAAATGCCCTATGGTCTGGATTTTGCTGGTAGCTTTTACTTTGTTTCCTGTAAGTTGTTCTTCTACTCCCTGAGGTATTATAAACTAGTGTTTAAATTCAGTGACTATTTGAAATTCAAGACTTTTGGGTTAATAACACTTCAGAGACATTGCTGTGTACTGATCGTATCACGTCAAGAGGTACAAGAGTATCTGACACCCCATGTTTATGGATACTAAGAGTGGTCAGGGTTCAGATGGTATCAGGTGAATCCTTCATTATGAAGTCCTCTGTAAAACTTCTCAGGTAATGCTTTTAAAAAAATTGCAGTAAAATAGACATAATGTAAAATTTATCATTTAACTGTTTTTAGGTGTACAGTTCTGTGGAATTCAGTATATTCACAGTGTTGTGCAACCATTGCCACCACCCATTTCCAGAACTTGTTCATCATCCCAAACTGAAACTCTATACTCATCAAAAAAATAACTCCCCATTTCTCTTCTCTGCCACCCCTGGCAACCACTGCCCTACTTTCTAACTCTATGACTGTCTATTCTGGGTACCTCGTATAAATGGAATCATACAGTATTTGAACTTTGGCGACTGGCCTGTTTCCCTTAGCATAATGTCCCCACGGTTCATCCGTGTTGTAGCATGTATCAGAATTTCGTTCCTTTTTAAGGCTAAATAATATTCCGTTGCAAAGATAAGGCACATATTACTTACCCATTTATCTATTGATGGCCACTAGGGTTATTTTTGGCTATTGTGAATACTGCTGCTGTCAACAAGGGTGCACTCACCCAATACTTCTGTTATTCGCTGAGGATATTTGTCTAGACCCAATATTTCATTACAGGTTGCAGAGTGATTTTTCTAATACTTTCTGTTTATATAACAGTTTTCAGAATAATGAGTTGATGGCCCAGTATCCCAAAAGGTAAACAATGAGGTATTGGGGCTTTTTTTTTTTTAACCAACTTTTTTCATAGCTCCTCAAGTTAGTTCTTGTGTCCTTTGACACAACTCTGGTGCTTTTTATCACTTCTTGTATTTCTGATGCAACGTATCCCATACTAACCTTGTATATTTCCTACTCGAAGGGGGAAAAACTCCTTTCCCCCACCTTTCTCACTCCTCTAGTCTAAGTATTTTGCTGCTGGATAGCAAATGTGTGAGTTTCCCCCACACCAACCAATTCTTCAGTGCTTTGTGGATGTCAACTGGGAGTCCTACATTTAACTCATTTCTGACATTGGTCTACCTGGGGAAGCGCCAGATCCCATAGGTTAAAGGCTCAGTCCCACAAGAGGGCCCCCTCCCCATGTCAGGCACCAACTGTGCTTCTTACTCTAAATTCAAAGTTTCCCATGACCCTCCGTCTCAGGGTCAATATTTACTAGAATGACTCAAAGAACTCAGGGAAACTTTATTATAAAGGATATGGTTCAGGAACAGCCAGATGGAAGAGACACACAGGGCAAGGTCTGGAGAAGAGGATATAGCGGTTTCATGCCCTCTCTAGGCATGTTACCCTCTCAGCACCCCCATGTATTTTGCCAACCCAGAAGCTCACCAAATCTTGTACTTTAGGCTTATAGAGGCTTCCTTACATAGGCATTATGTTGGCTGAATCATTGGCCACTGTGTATTAATTCAACCTCCAGCCCCTATTCCTTCCCAGAGGTGGGGCTGAAATTTCCAACCCTCTAATCACATGGTTGGTTCTCCTGGCAATTAGCCACCATCCTGTGGTTGTCTGGGGGCCTTCCAAGAATCATCTCATTAACATAAACTCCAGAGTGGTTGAAAGGGGTTTGTTAAGAATAACAAAAGACACTCATTTCACCTTTATTGTTCTTATCAGAAAGAGTTTTAGGAACTCTGTGCCAGGGATGGGGATAAAAACAATATTATTTCTTATTATAAATCACAGTATCACACTATTCATTCCTGAAATCAGCTATATTTTTCCGGAGAGATCTGGTTCTTTTGGGATTGGCACTTAGAGACAATGACCTGGGTATTTGGTGTGCTCATTGCTAGTGGATTGTCACAGTTTCTAGGCTTTTCAGTAAACAGAGGTAAAATGTGTATTTTTTTGAAAGAGAAAAATGATAAATTCATACTGAGATTTTAAATTCAAAATTTGTATCACAGTGTTTTCACTTCTGATGTTATACTTGCATATCTTTCAGTATGAAAATCTTAGTTCTGTTCGATTAACAAGATTGTTTTATTCTAGAATATATCTAGAGTAGTTTCAAAAAAATAATGCCAGTATTTATAAGATGTCTTTTCAGTTGTTGTTGTTAGGTTGTACCCCATTAAGGATGTGTCATCAAGCACTGTGCTTTAACATCAATTGAAGTAAACTTTTTCCCTCAGTGTGTCTCTACCGCCAACTCGACATACATTTATTATGTATGTTTCAGCGTACAGAAACACCATAGGATCTTTTCTTATTTCTTGAAGAAAAAGTTATAGGGTTCTAAGAAGAAAGCTATATGTAGCATATATATTAATATAGCTATTAAACAACATAATAGATGCATACACAGGAGTCTTGCTTCCATCTTTCCCTACACGATTCTGTTTCTTCTTTCTTAATGAAATGGAACCATTTTCCTTAGCTTTTGGCTTATCCTTCAATTGTCTCCTTTTAAAAGCATAAGCAGACCCTCACACACATACCTTCTCTTTTCTTAGACAAAAGATGCGTACATTTTAGCGTGCATGGCACTGCATTATGATGCTACTTTAAGTATTGGGCGTTTGGGTTCTTTGCAGCATTTAGCTATTATAATCAATGCTGAAATTAACAGCCTTGTGATCACATTGCTTTGCCTTTTTGCCATTGTATCTTTGGGATAGACTTTTTAGAAATGGGATTGCTGGGCTCAAGGGTAGATGTGGGGTAAATTTGTTAGACAGTGCCACATTTCCCTATACAGAGCTTATCTTCTTGGTTACCCCTCTAATCACCCGCCATCTACGAGCCTCACTGCTTCCTTACAGCAGCAGCAGCATCAACAGAGTATATGGTAGTGGTGTTTTAGCTATTGGGAACCTTTACAATATTTATTTTTATCTTATCTTGAGATTCTTATACCATGTCAACAGTACAAATTTGGAACCGCCCATGCATATTGGGGTTTTTATTTCTTGGAGAATGGGGGAACGTTTTACCCTATCCAGAGCCTCATCTGATGACCTTAATTTTTGAGGCTTCCTAATGCAGGAATTTTCTAGTTCCATTTTGATGGAGGGGGGCAGCCTTTGGGGGTTCCTCTATTATGCTGTGTCTCCGTTTGGGACTCCTGTCTTCATCTGGGTGTTCTGCCCTCAGCCCTGAGCCAGGGAGCCTGTGTCGAGATCTGTTACCCTCTTGGGCACTAAGTTTTCAGCTTCTGTGTTTTGCCAGTCTGGTTTGGAGGGCCCTCTTGAATTCTGGCACCTGGGGAGATTTCCTTTCTTTCTTTACAGCGTATCTGTGCATTACATTTTCTGTATACACTTCTATGTATAATAAGTGGGAGGGGGATGCCTGGGTGGCTCAGCAGTTGAGCACCTGCCTTTGGCCCTGGGCGTGATTCTGGAGTCCCGGGATTGAGTCCCACATCGGGCTCCCTGCATGGAGCCTGCTTCTCTCTCTGCCTGTGTCTCTGCCTCTCTCTCTCTCTCTCTCTCTCTCTCTCTCTGTGTGTCTCTCATGAATGAATAAATAAATAAAATCTTTAAAAAAAAATAAGTGGGAGGGAGTTCTTTAGAATCTTAAGTGTCCTGGTTGCTGGAAGAAACTCCATGCAGATTTATGAGTTATACCAAAGTAGGGGAAATAAAAATGGAAATTGGGAGCAAAGTGATTATTTGCTATGCAAAAGTAATCTTTGAGAATGGACTTCCAATGTGTGAACCTAAAATGTTACCTTTAACTAAAGTTGGGTTTATACGTATTACATAGAATGGGATATGTTTGTTGTGCGAAGGAGCTGTCTCTGTCTCAGATGTGAGGAGTCTGGGCCACGGGCTACACATTTGTGCACGATAGGGCTGAGCAGAGAAAAGACCATCACTACATTATCCTTTTGGCCTCATTCCAAAGTTCAAACTCCAAACACACCACAAAACATACTGTACCAGATAGACCTCTGGGAGGAATAGATCATGAAGGGAAAAGGAACCAGGATTACCCATAATGGGATAATTAGGAAAATCCTTTAGTCAATACTGTTTAATTTCCTTTCAGATTCCTAGTTGCCTATTAGCAATGTAATCAGTGCCTTCTGATAATTTCCAAAAGGATCTAGAGCTGACCTTTCCCCTTTCAAAGGAGATGGGCCTTTGGTTTCTGTTGTACAACTCCAGATATTTCCACATGCTGGTTTCTGTGTTGGCTGTGGTTTTGTGCCAGAAATCACATTAGATCGGAAGTAGCCCAGATGGTGGAGAATGGAACAGAATATGTTGACGTTTCCTGTGGTACAAGATTAGCTTGGCTTGTATGCTGACAAGAATGACAGCTCACAGGTGATTCATTTTATAAGCAGAGAACAAGTTTTGGTATTGCCTGTTGCTGCCTTGCTTGCCCCCTTGAACCTGCCAGTGTGTGCCCTGGTAGGTATGGAATAGTTAACCCTCTCCTCTGAAGAAGAATTTTTGGAAATCTTCTCCAGCCTGGATAACTCCTAACTGGTTGCTTTTCTTTGAATTCTCCCATACTTGCATCATGCTAAGCAAACAGGCCAAAAGAAAACTCTGTTGAGTTTTCTCAAACCGATCATTATTACTCCCCTGCTAATATCCCTTTGGTGAGTCCTCTGGAGAATCAGGTCCAACCCCCAGGCCTGGCATTCAGCGCCCTCTGAAGGGGGCCTGGTGATCTTCTTCTCTTCCACTCTCCCCATCTGGCAGCCCCAGATGCCCCAAAGTCTTCCATTTCTTCTAGTGTTTGCTTGAAGCTCTTCCTTGGGCCTGTGACACCCTTCCCATCAGAGGCCATGCAGTCAGCCCTTGACTTGTGGGACCATGCAGGGGCTAAGGACAGCTGTGCTTGGGACAGCTTGTTTTGAGCTTTACCCCGTGATGGCTCTGTGGCTTTACTTCCCCTTTGTGCAGACTCACTTAGCTTTTCCAGCTTGATGGGGCTCTCTGCTAGGATTGGATTTGTCTTTGCATCTTTGCCTAGGAAATTCCTATTTTAGTATATGTGCTGCTGAAGCGAGCACATACCTAGGAAATTCCTATTTGTCCTTAAGTCTTGCTGCCCTGGCTCCCATAGAATGCCCTCCATATTTTTTACCTCATTTTCAGCATTTGCCATGTTGAATTGTAAACTTTTTCCAATTTTTGCTTGGCAAACATATTGGAGGAGGGATCTTGCCTGGTAAGAGGAGATTAATTGGTAAGATGAATGGATGAAAGAATACATTCAGAAAGGGTATTTTCAGTTAGGTACCATTTTGCCTGGAGGAAACTGGGCCAGAAGATCTGGTGGGGCCCCATCCTGCTGTATAAAGCAAGGCGGGTAGATTTCATCCTAATACTAGCCAGGTTACTACCCTTACTCTGACCTACTCTGCCAGGAAGTTTAGGCTCGTTTTCTAGACAGAAGTATCAGAGGGCAGAGACTGGGACCTCTGGATCCTCCACAAAAGGCACCCTTCGTATCAGAGGAGGTGCTGAGTCAATGAGTGAGTCAATGAGAGTGTGAAGAAGTGAGAGAAAATCCATTATCATGACAAAAAAAAAAAAGAATCTATAGGAGCCTCTGGAAGGGATCTGAAGACTTGGTATGAATAGGAAGAACAATACAAGGTTACTTGGTCTAAGGAAAGAGAATGAGCTGAGCTATGCATGTGAAAGAGAACAACAGGCAGAGTGAAAAAAGGGATGGAGTCAAGAGGCCTGGACTTGGCTTCATTGTGACCCTAGGTCATTTGTGTTCAATTGTTTAGCTTCCCATTCATTTATCTATTTATCCATCCATTTGTCTACTTGGCTATTAATCTATCTTCCCAATCAACCCATCTGCCCTTACATCCATCCATCCATCCATCCATCCATCCATCCATCCAAACATGTGTTCACTTGTCCATGAATCCATCTAGGCATCTGTCTGTCCATCTAGCCACCCATCTGGCCACCTATCTGTCCATCTAGCTCATCCAAACATCCATCTATCTTATCCAAACATCTGTTAATCTATCTATCTATCTATCTATCTATCTATCTATCCATCCATCCCAACATCTATCCACCTGTCCATCCATCATTGATCCGTTTGTCCATTTATCCAATCATCCACCTGCTGTTCATCTCTCCACCCATCTATGTTCCACCATTATTAAATACCTATAGTTACATCCATTCGAAACTCAAACATGAAAAAGACATTGTCTCTCCCTCCATGGGACTTAGTGTATTATGGGAAGAATGTCAAACAAATAATGACTGTGTAATAAGATAATGACTTTAGAGGACACTTATTAGTGTTGAGAGTGAGAGCATCTGAGTTTGCCTAGAGTCAGCAAAGGCTTCCCAGAGGAAGCAGTATTTGAGTCCAGACCTGTGCAAGGAGGTGTTTATTACCTTGGGCCTCAAGTTCTACCTCACCTGTGAAAGATAGGCATGGGACCAAGTGACATCTGTCTAAAGGGCTCTGTGATTGCATGAGTGGCAGGCACACTGGGTACCAACAAGAAGTATGGAGAACTAGTAGGGGGACAGAACCAGTTAAATACTTGGCTGGGACTGAGGCACCCCATCTTTGAGGGCCCCCCCCAGGCTCCTCTGTCCAAGAACTGATTATTGCATATGCGTTGTTGGAGGAAAAGCTTTGCTCAGTTGCTTGTTTCCTGGGACAAAGCTAGATGTGGGCTTTCCAGACTTGTTCAGGGCCCGGGGCCCATTGTCTGTAGTGTGCCACGAACTCCATGAATTTTAATAGCCTCCATTCAGAGTGATTAAAACCTTAATGAGATTTAATTATCTTGATGTTAAGTGTTTTGTGTTAAGTTATTGCATTCTGACCACTCATTGTGCGCTGCAAGCTCAGGGCAGCTAACCCTACCTCTACCTTAATGGAAAGGAAAGTTGAATATATTTAAATGAAATTTCCCCCAAAGTAATTGCCTTCAATGAAACACCAAGTAGGCAGCAGGATTGAATTTATAAATCGAGCTGGCTGCAGATGAGAGCTACCATATTTGGAATGGTTTTCATTAATCCAGGGTCTCCAGAAGGAGCGATGTGAAAAGTGCAGAATGTAAGTGACAGGTGTTTATGGTTCGCAATTGCATTAAACAGGCTCTTAAGTGCAGGTTAAGGGCCTTGGTGAAATATAGAATATACCTTAGAATGTGGCCTAAATTTTTGCCATTTTGGACTTTGCATTACTTAAACCTACAGAATTAGCAGAGCTTTTGGTTAATCAACTGTCAGTGTAAATTGCAGTCAAGCAAAATGCTGATAAATGCCGAGAAGCACAGTTTGCTCGGCCTGTTGCTTTTCTTTCTTTCTTTCTTTTTTTTTTTTTCCTTCCTCTTCTTCTTCTTCCCTTGGGTCTTCTGAAGGCCTTCAGCTGATGGAGAGCTTTTAATTTCACATTTTGGCCCCCACCGCAGGTGATAAACAAAGGTTTCCCCACTGCTCCGGCTGGGGTCAGTTCTCCGGCCTCCCGTCAATCCCACTCCCCGTAATTACACACAAAAGGTGCCTGAGATCCACAGCTAATTTGTGGCCTCTGTTTAGCAGAATTTAATAGCAGGTATTACTGCTGCCGCGGTAATTAAGGACCTTTGTCAATAAGACGGAATGGATGGCCACACTTGGTTGTAATCAGTGGGCTCTCGAGAGCCAGAGGAGTGAAAAGGGAGAGAGGCAATCCATTTTGTGAATAACACGGCCCTCCTCGGCCTCCCTCCCTCCCTCCCGGATCGGGCAATGGAATAATAATTCCCCAGGCAATGAAAGTACAGGAATAAAAGTACTTACCCTCCAGCCGGTGATTTTTTTTTTGACTTTTTATTTACTCTACTGAGCTTTCTTATTTGCTCCAGGCTGCATTTGATGAAGTATTGTTTAAACAGCACAGAGCAAAATGGATGGAGGGAGGTGGGAAAAGGAGGAGGAATTTTAACCAGGTGGCGAGGGAGGCGCCCCTGCTTGAAGGTGGATAGCCTTTCGGTTTATCAATTATTTCTCCAGGATACAAAAAAAAAAAAAAATAAATAAAAAAATAAAAGAAAGAAAAAAAAGAAAAAGAAAAAAAAAGAAGAAAAAGGAAAAAAAAAAGACAAAACCAAGTGGCTTCGTGAAGAGGTGGAGGGTGTCATTTAGAGCTGTCTCTGAACATAGTCATTCAGCTCTAAATGGGTCGCCTGTAACAAGCGAGAAGTGAACTTGGGGGAGCATTGTCCCCCCCTGCCCCCTCCCTAATGTACCGATGAATGGCCCTGCGCGGGGGCGGCGGCGTGCAGGGAGGGGGTGGTGGAGGGGGGCAGGGGCTGGCGGCCACAATTCAAAGAGACCTTCAAGGTGTGTGCCCCTCGCCGTAATTGGAGAGGAAGCTGCCTTTCCCTCGCCTGTTCCCTGCCTTTTTACTGGTTTTAACAAGCATGATGCTTTTAATAGTGCTTTGAGTACCATCTCTTTATACGCCTCTCCCTTTTTAAAGCAGCTTTAACTATACTCTTTCTGTCGCTAATGCCTGAAAAACTTCTACCTTTAATCATTCCCGGATGAGGCGGCAAACAAGCAGGGGCCCCTTCCCTTTTGCAATTACGCGGCTGCCGGCAGGGAAGGGGCTGGCGGGCCAGAGGGAACAGGGGAGCGGCAAGTATGTGGATTGTGGGATTTGCTGCCAGGCCCTGGAGAGCTTGGCCACATTACCAGGGGCCTCTTGTTAGGGGAGGGCCGGGGGTCAGTTTTAAACAGCCAAACCTGCAAGGTGGAAGACAAAAATCCATTAGGCTGCTGTGAACAACACCCCTGGCTTTGGTTAATTAAGAAAAAAAATTGGGATCCCTGGGTGGCTCAGAGGCTTCTGAGGCTTCCTTTGGCCCAGGATCGAGTCCCAGGATCGAGTCCCACGTTGGGCTCCCTGCATGGAGTCTGTTTTTCCCTCTGCCTGTGTCTCTGCCTCTCTCTCTCTCTGTGTCTCTCATGAATAAATAAATAGAGTCTTTAAGAAAAAATTGTAATCAGTGTTCCAGTATTCTGAGATACCCTCACACCTCTGTATCCAACACATGGTTTGCTTCTCTCCCATTTAGAAGCCAACCCAAGTTGGGCTAAGGGGTGGGACCTCTCATTCTGTGAGATGAGCTTGAGGGGTTTCACAGGCCCCATCTGGGCTGGGGAGGGATTCAGGCTGGGCTGGCTCCAAGTGCAGGTTCATAAACAGAGATGCAGAAGGAGGGGTCCATCTGACCCCCTGCCGAGGACCAGCATTCAGACAGCCTTTGGGTCCCTCACAGGGGCGGCAGGGACCAAGGCCAGGAGCTGCAGAGCCGCTGGGAGGGCACCCTGGCTCAGTTAAGGAGACTCAGGAGCCCCTGGCCCCACAGCCCAAGATGGGTGGACCTAGCCAGGGTGGACCTCATCCATCCCATTGTTGGCTTCTGACCAGAGTTGCTTCTTTCTGTTGAACCAAAGTTTGGGAAATATCCCAGAGGTGAAATCCTTCCCAGAGTGAAACTCTGGGGGAAAGGAGGGTGAAGGGTTTCCTTCAGAGCTTCAAAACATCTCTTCTCCAGAGACATCAGCCTGGAAAGCACCCCTTGGATCCCCTTCTTGAGCATTAGGGTCCAGTCCAGACTCTGGGGCAATATCCAGTTCACTTGTGAAGCCACTTTCCTTGTCTGTAAAATGTAGGTGAGAATAGCTCCTGCCTTCTCACCGGGGGTGGGGGTGGGGCGTGGTGGAGGGGGAGTGTTGGGGGTACTTATGAGGGTCCGTAAGGTGGTGGTAATGAGACTGCCCACTGCCTAAGGAGCCATTCATTCATATTTGACTTTGTTTTCTTCTGGGATCTAAAGGCCCATTGGATTCCTCTCTCAATTATCTGGGAGATGGGGTGGGGTTTGCAGCCTGGTCCTGGGATTCAGAACAGCAGGCTGTGCTGTGATGTCCGTGCTGTGGGCTGTGACAGGGCCAACACACTTACACCACCAAGCATCCATGTGGTTGACGATCACTTAGGGAAGTTTTGCTTTGCACAAAATCGCAGGGGAGAAGTGAATGCAGAGGTGGCTGGCCAGAGAAAGAGGAGACATCTCCCCTAGACCTGCCCTCCTCAGGGCCCTGAGAGTAGGCTGAAATAGTGCCCCCTAAAGTTACCGTGTCCTCATCCTGGAACCTGTGAATGTTACTTGTAAAGCAGAAGAGTCTTCCCCCAGTTTCACTGAGATATAACAAGGTGTACAACATCATGATTTGATAGATGTGTATAACGTGACACGGTCGCCATAAATTTAGTTAACATCCCTCCCCTCACACAGCTATCTCTTTGGCATAGTGATTTCATTTTCTTTAGATAGATACCCAGAGGTGGGATTGCTGCATCATACAGTAGCTTTATTTTTATTCTTTTGAGGAACCTCCATGCTATTTTCAATAGTGGCTGCACTTATTTACATCCCCACCAACAGTGCACAAGGATTCCTTTTTCTCCACATCCCTGCCAACATTCATTCTCTTGTCTTTTTGATGACAGCCACCCTATCAAGTGGGAGGGGAAAAAGAATCCTTCCAGACACAATTAGGTTAAGGACCCTGAGATGGGGAGATTATCTTGGATTATCTGGGTGGGCCCTACATGCAATCACAAGTGTCTTTATAAAAGGGGGGGGGGTAAGGGAGGATTTGATGTAGACAGAAGAGCGGAAGGCAGTGCAAAGACAGAGGCAGAAACTGGAGTGATGTGGCCATAAACTAAGAAATGCCAGGAGCCACCAGAAGCTGGAAGAGGCAGGAGATGGACTTCCTAGAGCCTCCAGAGGGAGCATAGCCTGTTCTGCTGACACTTGGATTTCAGCCTCTGGCCTAGATTTCTCTTGTGTAAGCTACACAGTTGCTGTTATGTATTACAGCAGATACAAGGAACTAACACAGACATCTGGGGGTAGCTCCTATTCTACAAATGAAGCAAGTGAGCACTTGAGGAGATGAGGAGAGGGAGGGAAGGTTCTGGGCTGGGGCCTCCTAGCCAGAAAGTGCGAGGTGAGCTGGGATTGCAAGTGTGTGATAGGAGTTCTGATACCTGTGGGATTCAGCAGTAGTGTCACTTGGGAGCCTTGACTATGGGAAGGGAGTCACAGGCAGGCGTGGGTGCCTCTGGAGAGGGCACTAGGGTGACTCTGGAGTTCTGGAACAGCACTGCCAGGCCGGGTTCTCATTGGCTCAGCCATAGAGAGGACCAAAGCTGTGTAGGTCTTACATCTGCCTTAGATGGTAGGTCTTTGATCCAGACATGGGACAGACGGGAGTGACATGCCTCCACCTCATTTAATGAAAAGAACGTATTAAAAAACACAACACAAATATGTTATAATCTCTTAGCAGGGAATTTTCTTATGCAGAAATGTGTAGATTTTCTAATGTTGGATGCAGATGTTGTCAGAGGTCTGTTTAATACTGTTTTTATAGGTCTCATTCCTTTACATGATACCTTAATTATGTGGAATAAAGTTTTTGGTTAAGGGATGGATCATTTCCATTGGGTCACTTATAAGCTCTACTTTTCATGTTTGGATGGTGATTCTAAGTCATAGCACAACGGAGTGTAGAGTTCAGAAACAGGATTACTTCTTGATTGATTTTTTGTTAATATTTATTGGGCACTTGGTATGTGTTATGAGGATGGAATGAGAGACTGTGGTTTTTTTTTTTAATATTTTTTTTTATTTTTATTTTATGACAGTCACACAGAGAGAGAGAGAGAGGCAGAGACACAGGCAGAGGGAGAAGCAGGCTCCATGCACCGGGAGCCCGATGTGGGACTCGATCCCGGGTCTCCAGGATCGCGCCCTGGGCCAAAGGCAGGCGCCAAACCGCTGCGCCACCCAGGGATCCCGAGACTGTGGTTTTAGGGGAGGCAAGAAACTCGCCCAGGCAGCCTGGTGGTGGTAGCACAGATGTCTGTGAACGCAGACATCTGACGGTGGAGTTTAGCAATTCAACGCCCACGCTTTTGGAAGCCAAGGACAAGAAACATTTCTGGGAGACCTAGTCGTGCAAATGGCACCCATCCACCGCCCTGCCCTGGGCTGATCCCTCTTCCCTGCCAGGTTTAGGCCGGGTGCTTGGCACGTAGGTCCTTAAGGAGTGTTTGTTGTTTTCTGTTGAATTATCACTGGCAATTAAAGAGGCCTCCAAGCGTTCTTGCTAAATGTGATTTCTTAGAAAGGCATCTCTAAATACAAGCAGAAGTCAAGTTTGGCAGAAATGATTTGCAGACGTCAGGGGTCTGAAGCGTGTTCTTTTAGCTCCCATAGAATTGCTTATTTGTTCTAGAAACAAAACAATGTCCATCAAGTGGACAGTAGAGTTTATTGCACTTACATCAAAATCGCTATAAGCCTGAATCCTCATTTTCAGGCTGGAGGATAGGCAAGAGAGATTATTTTCTGCTGTTTTGGGGGTAGCATTTTATTGCCATAACACACCACGTCCTGGCCTCTCCCACCATGGTTTGGCTCCCCCTGGCCCATGCCCCCCACCCCAGCATGCTTCTCCTCGAGGAGAGTTGCCACTGTCCTACAAGTGCAGGCAAGAGGAGCAGGGCCAGCCTGGAAGCCAGAGCAGTCTGCTAGGAGAGCATATTTTGGGTTTGCATTCTGCTCAGAGCACTGGATGGGGCGTGGCTGTGTTTGTAGGAACCGCAAAGACGAAGCAGGTCTCTGGGTGCTGCGCTGGGGTAGAGGCAGCAGGGCTGTGTGATGCAGAGGCTCACAGCAGGGAGATCACGGATCTGAAGGCTGGGTGAGTCCTGGCTGTGTGACTCAGGGTGAGTGTCTTCACTGTTCTGTGCTGCAGCTTCTACTATGGAAAAGGAGAACGATCTATTAAAATGACAGGGTTATTGAGGAGAGTCATGGGGTAGACTGACACAGTGCCCTGAAGGGTGGTGGGCATGGGTAGCGATATCCCCCAGGGGCTGGTGGCTGGCGTTAACTTTGGAAGAAGCCCTGTTCCTGCTACTCAGCAAGGCCCTTCTCTGTAAACCGTGGAAGGCATCTTGAGGGATGATTAGGAAGATTAAATGGGATGCTTTGTAAAAAGCACCTGGCTCATGTAACTTCTTAACACACTGTCTCTTCCTTTCTTCTATCAAAGCCTTCTAGAACCTAAGGAATTTCATGTTTTCATCAGGTTCTTCTTTGGCTCCAAGCTAGATCTTTTAGGCTGCCATTTGAGCCCATTGAACCTTGCCTACCAGGTTAGTTCACAGACTTCCAGACCTGATGGCTTCCGTTGCTGTAGGGTAGGAGGAGGTGAGATGCATCAGACTCTCTCTGTCCCTAAGAAATGTCCCCTCATAGGGCTGCTGGACAAAATTTAGGATGCCCTGTTGAATTTGAATTTCAGATACTCAACAAATAAATTTTTATTTATTTATTTATTTATTTATTTTTTTAACAAATAAATTTTTAGCATAAGTATATCCCAAACAGCATGTGGGATATACCCACACTAAAAAAAAAAAAAAAAAAAAGTATTTATTGTTTATCTGAATTAAAATTTAACTAGATGTCCTGAATTTTTATTTGCTAAATCTGATAATTCAACAGCTCCTCCTCCATGAAGATGCCAAACTTGGGGTCACTGACTGTTGGTTTGAGGAATTCCTCTGACCTTGATACCCAGGTTCTGACCCTGCTCCACTGTCCCTTCCTTGGTCATGGACTCTGGGCAAGTTCTCCCCTCCCCCATTCCCTGGCTTGGTTTCTTCCTCTATACTAGATTATCTCTTGGTGGTCCTTTCTGGTTGCCTTTCTTTGACTTCAGAGTTGGTGGAAGACATTGGGCCAACCTGGCGTTTTGGTATGGTATAGGCAAAAAAAAAAAAAAAAAAAAAAAAAAAAAACCAAAACCAAAACCAAAACCCAGTGGCTTGATTGTCTCTTTCACTTTTTAGACACTTGTTTGGCTTAATGGAGACATAATCCAAGTGCCTCTGACCTGCCCTCTCAGCCCCAATTCTCAGCACTTGTAAGGAAAAGTCTTCTTATAGCACATAGCCCAATCCCCCAGCTGGGTCTCTAAAGGGCATGTTGAAGTCCTTTTAATTTCCAATCCATTAAAAAAATAAATCTTTGGAGGGTTTGCTTCCTACATAGCAGCACACTTTTTGGCTTGACAGCTGTCAAACCGCAAGACATTCTATGAATTCTCCAAGTAATTTAAAAGTTGCTCGGACGGAAATACGGGGTGATGTCTACTTGGCTGAAAGGGTGCCATTTGTACCTGAGTCATTCAATTCACTTGATTTTTTTTCCCCCAGGGAATTACTTTCCTAAGGAGAAGGAGTACATTTTCCTCAATTATGAAATGGGTGCTCCGATCTAACTTGTGACTATTTCTAATCGGTTCTAGCTTTCACTGCCCCTCTGGGAAGAGAGATCCCTTTAACCATCGCTTGTCTTTGGCAATAATTACGTTTGGATGTGAACCAAAAGTCAATTTTGGGGATGCTGTCTTCTGTGATGTATGTATACATATGTAAAATCCTTTGAGGATCTAAGCCTTGCACTCACATACGAGTTTCCTTCTCTTCGGAGATGAAAACACTGCAGCCACGATCCATTTCAAGCAAACACAGTGCTGCGAAGGCCTGTAATAGCTTGTGGGGTTTGGAACCAGAAGATTTTCTTAGTTATCTTGCAAACACTTTAGAAGGATCGTGGTGCCTCCCAAAATCTATGCACTGAGGGCTCATTTGCTTAAATGTCTCAAGTTCCTCCTGCTGCCCTAAGTTATGGCTCTGCTAGCTTTGTTTCCTCTCTTCTCTCTCTCTCCTCCCTGTCTCTTTTTTCTTTCTCCCGTCTCCTTCTTCCGTGGATTCGAACATGTTAGTCTCAATAAAAGGGCTTGATGTCTGCCATCAGGAAACCTTACTTCCATTTTTCCCCCCAGAAAAATGGAACAGGTTTCTTTTAACTAGTGCAAGGCTCTCCTCTCTAAAAGGTTTTTATTATTGAGTGCCCGGGGTCCTCAGTTTCAGACATTTATCTTCTAACTAAGCAGGAACAAAAGAGGGAGGCAGCCTTCTGCACCTTCTGTACCCCGACTTTCTGAGTAATCACCCAGCGGTTAAATTGAAGTGGCCACAACATCTTCTTCATTATGTCACTTTGGGCTTGCTCGTTAATTTATGAGCTCCAACTGTCAAAATAGTTTGTGCAATGGACCCTAAAAATGGTGATGAATCATATCAATCAATTGGGTTTTACAGGCCTGGTTTCCCTCACAGCAGGCCTGCCTGCTGTCTACAACATGTGAGGAGGAAAGCTGCATACACAGTGGTTGTGCCCCCAAATGAGTGCATAATACCAAAAAATGCACCTCTTCGTGGAGGGCTCTAGGATGCTTAAAGTGCCAACAATGCTTCCCTCCACCCTGTGGTCCTCAGGGTGACAGCCAGAAGCTCTTGGACCTGTGGGGAGGGATGTCCTCATGATGGAGTGCCGTGTTTTTTTAAGGGTACCGACTCCCATTGTTATAACTAGGTGGTGCTGAAATGGCATCCTTCAGAGCCCTTTGGATGAGCAATCTGGTGATGAGCAATGGAAGATGGGGGGCAAAATTCAGCTCCAACGAGACAGAGATTTTTTCTTTTAATTTTTGGGATTATAAGACCTAAGTGGATACTCAGTAATTCATAAAACCTGTTTCCAGATTTGAAGTGCCTTCAGATACTGGCCTACTTTCCTAAAATAAATTTGTCAGAGGTGGGCCACTTGAAATGTGGGGTTTTCTGTGGTCCTTCTGGATTCTATGCCCTAGCAAGGGCTTATTTATTATGCAGATTTTTTTCACCTTTTTAAAAATCACAAATTCAAGTTCATTATTGAGAACCTTGAAACATGTGGAGAGGAAGGGAGAAGAGAAAAATCCTTCCCTTCAATCCAGGGCCAACCTCTGCTAGTGTGTGGTATAGTCTCTGCCTTCTGTGCATGCGATTTTACATATTTGAGGCCAATCTGTGTCTACCATTTTGTTTCTTGTTTTTAAATTAATTCTCCAAACATTTTAATTGTCTTGTTTGATCCCATTGTGGGTAGGTCCCCTTGTTTATTTAGCCACTTCTTCTGTGTTGAGTGGTTTTATAGTTTATCATCTTTTGCTATCAACAAAAGAGGCCAAGCTGAGAGGCTTTCTGAAATAGTCCCAAGCTTCATGATCTCCTGAACTGGACACTTCCCCGGAGATATCTTCTCTCATTCCAAGAGCACTGTGAAGCCCCCGTGCCCTCTGGATATGAACTCTGACCGGGGTGCCCTTTCCTAACCTTCTCTATGCAGCTAATGAACTCCTATTCATCCTTCAAGACCCGGCTGCAGCAACCCCCTCTTCTGTAAATTCTGAGTTCTCCTTCTCCATGGAGTCGGCCTCACCCTTCTTTGTGTGGGCCTCCATGTTAGCTCATCAGCAAGGTCACCGAATGGTATTTAGCTGTCTGTCTGGTCTGTCTTCCTCTTGTCCATGTAATCTGTCTTGGTGATGCTGGCCACCCTCGGCTGCCCAGGACTGCCTGGCTTGCATGGACGCTCTAGTTTGCTGAACTGTGCCTGGTGTGCTCACAGAAAAGCCAGTCATTTAGAAGGTATAGCTCAGGGCTTTGGATGACTGGGATGAAGCGACACCAAAACCAAAACCAAAAAACCCCCAAAACCTACAAAAAAATAAAAAACCAAAAAACCTCCCGACCTTTTCAAGCTCCCAAGACCCTTCCTTGATTTCCACTTCAGGCGTGAAGACATTTCCCCAAATGTCCCTGTTGTTGATAGCTGCTGTCAGAGTTCATGATGGCATTTGTACTGAAAACTCCTAATTTGATATTTCTCTAGTGAATTTAATGAGTACGAAAAAGTGTCATTTAGACCTAGTTTTCTCTTTGTGCTTTGAAAAATGAAATGCACGTAGTTATCTGTAAATGAGATAATTACCTCCCTACTTTGCTAAAGGCACCTACTAGTGATTTTTTAGCTTGTTTCACTTAATGAAAGCTTTACAAAATGGGGAGCCCAGAGCTGTTAACAGGCTTGTTGTAATAGGCTCTGAGAAAGGCAAATAAAAACCAGTTGTTCCAAACCAGTCACAGAAATAGCCTGGTGAAATGGCTGGCAGCTCAGACATAAATTTAAGTCTTGGTTGCGTTTAGAGCAAATGTAATAATAGCTGCAACCAATATTTTTAATATTACTGATCTTTCAGCAATAATTACCTAGAACTTTTAATGTCTGCAATTAGAACGCTAGCAATTCAGTGGTACAGACCAGTGGTAAACTGCACGAAATTGGATACTTGCTGTAATTGGTAATTAATCACTTTTCATTACCAGGAAGGGATGTTGTAGTTACTCTGAATAGATACATCATGCTAATTACAGGCAAACACAAACCTACATATTTGAATGTGAAGCTTTTAGGAAAATAAGCAACTCATGCCAATATTCTAGAGCTGAGAGGAGATTAGTCCACCCAATTAAAATGATGAAGAAGGGGCCGTGTCTATTTTGACAAGAACCCATCAACCCCAAAAGAGGTCCCCTTTTCCTAAGGGTGTTGATCACATTTCCATTCACTTCTGCGGGTAATTTAAATTCCCGTCCTTTATGCAGATTTAGAAATGGTTCCAAATAAATATTTACATGTGTGTGTCTCCCTTGGCGAGCTGGCAGGGTCATGGAGCTTCATCTCCCGCCTCTGTCTGCGTAACAGGCGCGGCCACAGCTCCTGCCCGGACGTCTCTTCCAAGCCCGGGCCTCTCCCAGGATGTCCCCCAGCATCACGTCCCTGCTGCCACCTTCATCCCTTCCACGGGGGCCTGTTCTGTGAAGGGGACCACCCTTCTGTCAGACTTGAGACTTCAGCAGTTTTTCTAATCTTCCCACCACCTTGCCCCAAACCTCCCTCATCTGTCATGGGGCCCTGTCACTTCTCCCTTCACAGCCTTTCCTGCCTTTGCAGCAACGCCCGCCCACCCCCCCCCCCAACCCCTCACTGCAGCTGCTCATTGTCGGGGCTCCATGATCTCTGTCACAATTGCATCCCAGGAAAATCCAGCCTATGGAAAAAAGACTCATAAAAGGAAAATATGTCTATTGAGAGTTCATGTCCCCCCCCTCCAAAATAAAAATCTCATTCCATGCCTAGGTCCCCGCCCTCTATTAGCACCGCTCCTGACTGTCAATAACGGAAGATGCCTTAGGTAGATAACAAAAGAAGAACCATGGGGACAGGCTAACCTGTTTCACCAAAGATGTGGGCATGGGCATGTCCTGGGTCGAGGGACAGGGAGAGGGTGGGGTTATCCTCATCTGTCTTTGTCACTTTCACACTTGTGTCTGGAAGGCCAGGTCCAGACGGAAGGCAGGAGCTAAGTTTGTTGAGGGCCTAGAAGCTCTAGGCTCTCAGAGTTCTTCTTTAGACAGCGAAGAAGGAATGAAGTCTTGACTGCTGGCTTTGTGAACGTTGTTGTCCTTGATACGTCTACTCTGGCCTGGCCAAGGTTGCCTGTGACCTGCCAACACTATCATTCCAAAATTGGGTCATGGTGGAAGGAATGGGTCCTATGTGAGTAAGCGGGCTACTTGTAGGCATAGCGGTGTGTACAGAAGCAGCCAAAACCACTGGTCCCACCCCTCTCACGTGGACCTCTGTGGCTCTTTGGGGCCTCTTACCTGTTCTTCCAGCACAAGAAGATTTCAGAGGCGTCTCTGAGCCATGATGGTTCCGATTCTGCTCTGCTTGTCGACTTCCACACACCTGGCACTGTGGGGCTGGCCTTGGGTTAGAGTCAGAGGACCTTTGCCTTCCTCTTGGTGGTGGAAAAACCATCCCTCAGGGGCACATGGACAGAAAGAGGGGAGGCTTCATTTTAAGGTGGCAGGTGATGGACTCAGCCTGCCCTTCACCTGAGTGATGGGCACCTCACCGTTTCTGCCCTGGCGGCCAGTTGGCTTCAGTGACAGGTCCATCAAAGACACACTGGAACCAAATTGATACACAGAGATTTAAAAAAATTATACATGAAATGAATAGCCAGCCATCTTGATAAAGCTTCAACTTCTTATTCTATTTCCTCCTCAACATGACCTGTTACGCGGGGCTCCTTCAGCCAGATTTCATTTTGTTCCCTATTCCATCATCGCAAGGGCCCCTGAATTGGTTCCTCACCCAGGAGCGCCATTTCAGCCGCGGTCTCTCTCCTCTGCCTTTGTCACAGAGCTGAGTAATGATGTGACAACATGTGATTGGGCGATTGATGTCAAATGTTAGCAGCAACATTCATTTTCCCCTGAAATGGACAAAGAAGAGTATTAGTCATTTAGAAATTTCGTCTAGAAGCTACACCTCACGAGTGATATTCCAAAATTGAATTGGTCTGAAATTTAAAGTGGCTTTTAAGTTCCTCTCCTCTGATCGCTCCTCAGGTCACGCAGAGTTGTAAAAGGCCGAGGGAGCAAGTTAGCGATGGGAACTGCAGATATCATTTGTTAGCTCCCTGGCTCCTCTGCAGAAACCCATTCCTCCAGTGACAGGGTGCTCCTGAGACCCAGTGTCACTTGGAGAAGAATCCGTGGGCTTTGGAGACCTGCAGATCTGAGCTCCAGGCTCGCCTCCATCACTCAGGGCTTCCTCCATGAGCCTCAGTTTTCCCGTCTGTGAAATGGGGTTAATAATACTCATTATCAGCCTCATTTTGCAAAAATAAGAAAATCAGTTTTAGGGAGGTGAATAGGTCCAAGTCATAGAGCGAGTGAAGGGTAGAGCGCAGCCCTCTCTGGGCCTATTGATTTCCCAGCTCCTGCTCTGGGCCTTGTCCCACCCTCCAGCCTCCCCAGAAGGGCCCTGGGCTCTTCATATACACTCTATGTAGCTAGCCATTGTTCCTCTGGCAATAACCAATGGATGTATGTCTGCGCAGGCCTTGGGGTCAGAGATAGGGCTCTCCTGCTGTTCCCCCAAAGGTCTTTTCCAACATGGCCCTGGATGATGAGAGCTTAAATTCCCCGCTCTCTGCAATCAGGATTTTTCATGAAAAAGAAATATGTAGCAGGCGGTGCTAGTTATTTAACATCTGGGAAGGCTCTTGCTCACTCTGAGCCCTCTGTGCACTCCAAAGGTACTGATAGCATCGTTAGAAAGGGCTTCCACCTACAGCTCTGATTCATGGCCTGGTTGTGATTGTGATTCATAGCCTGCTAAGAAGGGGGCATCAGGCAGGTATGTTACCTAGAAGCTGTGCCTACGAATAAGACCACCACCGAGGGGCTGCAGCCAGATATGCTAATGAGATCAATGCAACCTTCTGTTAAAAGGTCCAAACCTCATTTGCAAGTGAATGTTAATAAGGAGGAAAAGCTTGGCTCAGGCTGGACCAGAATCAATGGCGTGACTAGTTCTTCCTCGGTTAAGTAAGATAATTTGTTCAATTTGTTTTATGTCAGTAAGTGAAGAACCCTTTACTCACTTTGATTCATGGAAGGAGGTTAGACAATGGTACAGTAGAAAGGAAATTAACATTTAACCTGCCTGCCTGGGTTTTCTAACGGATGTCTCAATATGACTGTGGTGGTGTGCGTAAATTCTCCTGATAAACCAGAATGAAACAGCAGCTATTTAAATCCCAAAGAAAACCCGAATGGCAGACACCATAATCCAAAGTGAAACCAGTGGATGTTAGACCAGGAACTGAAGGACTCAAATCCTCATCTCATCAGTTACCTGCCCCGTGACTTTGAGCCGCCAACCAGCCCCCCCGCCCCCCCACCGCCCCCGGGGCCTCAGTTCCTGCATCTGTGAAATGGTCTTAGTGATGCCCACTGCAAAGGATGCTGTGAGTTTATTAACTACAACCCGCCAGCCTGTCAATTAATTGATCTAACAACTATCTGTCCACTAGGTTCTGGGTGCTTTGTGACTGTTGCCGGAGACACAGAGGGAACAGAATTGTCAGATTCCCTGGTTTAAAGTCTGATGAGGGATCCTTCAAAATTTATTATTATGAAAATGTTCAAACCGTCACAGAAGTGGGCAGAATGTTATAATGAACGGCCTATCATTCGGATTCAAGCATTAACAAGATTTCCCACGTTTGCTTTGCCTTTCCCCTACATTTTTGCTAGACTGCTTTTTAAAAATTTTTTTGAAAATTAAAGGAAAATAGGGATCCCTGGGTGGCTCAGCGGTTTGGCGCCTGACCTCGGCTGGGGGCCTGATCCTGGAGACCCGGGATCGAGTCCCACGTTGGGCTCCCTGCATGGGGCCTACTTCTCCCTCTGCCTGTGTCTCTGCCTCTCTCTCTCTCTCTCTCTCTCTCTCTGTCTCTCATGAATAAATAAATAAAATCTTTAAAAAAAATCAAAGGAAAACATTTTTTTACTTATTTATTCAATTCAATCAGCCAACATACGGTTTCAGACGTAGTGTTCAACAGCCTATCAGCCGCGTGTAACACCCAGTGCTCATCATATCACCTGCCCTCCTTAATGCCCATCACCAAATTATCCTATCCCCCCCCACACCTCCTCTCCTATTTATTTGAGAGCAAGTGAGCGAGAGCACAACCAGGGGGAGGGCAAAGGCAGAGGGAGAGGTAGAAGCAGACTCCCTGCTGAGCAGGGAGACCAATGTGGGGCTGTCTCCCAGGACCCGAGATCATGACCTGAGACAAAGGGAGATGCTTAATGGACTGAGCCACCCAGGCGCCCCTGCTGGATTGTTTTAAAACAAGTCACAGACATTGTGTTTGCTTTGGGTTGCTATATAACTGATTACCATAAATGTAGCTCCCTAAGCAACACGCATTTGTTCTCTCACTGTTGCTGTGGTTCAGAACCTTGGACACAAATTAGCTGTATCTACTGCTCAGGTTTCACAGAGTAGCAATCCCAACAGTTGAACAGGGCTGGGGTCTCATCCAAGCTCACAAGGTTGTTGGGAGAATTCACTTCCTTGTGGTTATGGGACTGGGGCCCTTGCTCCTACAGGCCCTCCTCTCCATAGGCAGCTGGCAACATGGCTTTTTGCTTCTCCTTTGAGGCCAGCAGGGAAATCTTGCTGACATTTGTCCTCTTCTAAGGGCTCACCTGATTATCAGGCCAGCCCAGGGTCAATTTGAAGTCAACTGATTAGTAGCCTATCATAGGAATGATATCCTATCATAGTCACAGGTCTTACCCACAATCAGAGGGAGGGGATTATTCAGAGTGGGTACATAAGGAAGTATGAATCTTGGAGGCCATCTTAGAATTTGCCTACCATGAACACTTTATTCCTACAGTCTTAAATATGCATTTTTACAAATTATGGCATATTCACGTATAACTATAATTTCATGTTAAGGTCTGATAGGGATTGTTATGTAGCTTAGGACATACCAGTCAGTTTAGGATAGGTCATGACAAATGATCTCCAAATCCCAGTGGCTTCTAACCACAAAGGTCTCTTTTTTGGATCATGTTCCATACTCCACATGGATTGGCTTCACTCTTTACCCTCAGACCCAGGTTGAAGAAAGAGCCTATTTCTTGGGAAAGAGATAGAGGAACATGCAAAGGCTTTTCAAGCTTCAGCTGGAGTTACTATGTTGCTCCTTCTCACCTCTTATTTGTTCATCCTGTCTCAGGGGGCTGGGAAGCGCAGTCTTTCCACAGAGAGGGGCCTGATAGTAAAGGGTCAGCCTCAGGGGGCTAGGTGTGTATTTTTAAGCAAATGATAGAATATTCCAGTTATCTTTTATTCTAGAATACTCTCATCCACATACCTTTTTTTCCATAAGCCATTGACTTGTTAGGGAAATTGATCCGTTGACATTCTATAGAATGTTCTATATTCTGGTTTTGTCTGCTTCCGTGTGGTGTCATTTCACTTGTGCCTTTATGCCCTATATTTCCTATAAATTAGGGGCAATTAGCTCTAATTAGCTTATTTTGGGGCAAAAATACTTCTTGGGTGGTGTTTGATTCTTTATATTTTATTATATTAAAAATCATGTGATGTTTGGGGAGAAAATCTTTTAAAAACTTCATATTTTTAAAAGTAAGATTCTTAATCTTATGTCCTTATATCCATTTATCAGGCATTTGTCACTGATTAGGTCCAAGCCTAGGGATATGACAAGATAAACAAGACAAAGACCCTCTCTCAAGGATCTCATGGTTTAGTTGGAAGGGACAGATTTCAAGTGCAATGAGAGCAATTATGCAAGAAAAAGAAACCAAAGTATCCAAATAGGAAAGGAAGGAGCAAAAATATCTCTATTTGAAGACACCATCATCTTGTACATAGAGAATGATAAGGAATCCACAAAATTGTCTTAATGTACACCATCAGGGAACAATCCAAAAATAAAGATAAGAAAATAATTCCATCTACTTATAGCATCAAAAATTATAAAGTTCTTAGGGATAAATTCAGGGAAAGAATTATAAGTCATGTATACTGAAAACTACAAATATCATTGACAGAATTTAAAGAAGATTTAAGTAAATAGAAGGACATCTGTGTTCATGGATCATAAGACTTAATGTTGTTAAAATGGTAATACTTTCTAAATTGATGTATAGATTAAACATAATCCAAATCAAAATCCCAATTGGCGCTTTTTTTTCTTTGCAGAAATTGACAAACTGATCCTAAAATTCATTTGGAATTTCAAGAGACCCAGAATAGCTAAAACACCCTGAAAAAAGAAAAAAAAAATGAAGGACTCATACTTCATGACTTCAAAATTTACTATAAATAAAGCAATAGTATACTATAAAGCAATAGCATTCAAGAGAGTCAGATGCTGGCATAATGATAGACAATAGATAAATGAACTAGAATTGAGAGTCCAGAAATAAATTCATATATTCATAATTAATTAACTTTTGAAAAGAGTGCCAAGACCATTCCATAGGGAAAGTAGAGTCTTTTCAACAAATGGTGCTGGGACAACTGGATATCTACATGCAAGAGAATAAAGTTGGCTTCCTACCATACCATACACAAAATTAACTTAAAATGGATAAAAGGCCAGATGTCAGAGAGAAAACTATAAAACTCTTAGGAAAAAACATAGGCACAAATATTTGTGACCTTGGATTAAGCAGTGGTCTCTTAGATGTGAAACCAAAAGCATAAGCAATCCAAGAAAAAATTAATTGGACCCCATCAAAATCAGAAATTTTTGTGCTTCAAAGGACACTGTTAAACAAGGGAAAATACAACCCTTAGAATGGAAAAGATACTTGCAAATTTGTATGTCTGGTAAGAATCTAACATCCAGAATATATAAAGAACTACAGCTCAGCAACAAAATCCAAACAACCTGATTAAAAAATGGGTGAAGAACTTGAACAGTATTTCCCCAAAAGAAGATATACAAATGGCCAACAGCACATGGGAAGATACTCAACCTCATGAATCATTAGAGAAATTCAAACCTAAACAAGGAGACACCACCTTGTGCCCACTAAGATGGCTACTAAGAAACAAACAAACAAAGAAAATAGCAAGTGTTGACAAGGATATGGACCAACTGGAACTCGTGTTAGAACCAACACGGTTGGGTGAGAATATAAGATGATGCAACTGCTTTGGAAAACAGTTTGACAGGGACTTGAATGTTAAACATAGAGCTACCATATGATCCAGCAATTCCCCCTGAGGGACATACTGAAGAGAATGGAAAGCATACATCCACGTAAAAATGTGTTCGTGGATGGTCACAGCAACATTATTCAAAATGGCCAAAAATCACATATCCATCAACTGACAAGTGGATAAATAAAATATGGCATATCCATACAACGGAAAGGCAAGATGGGTGAACTGACATATGCTACACCTTAGATAAACCCTGAAAACATGACCCTAAGTAAAAGAAGTTAGTTATGAAAGACCACATATTGTATGGTGCCATTTATATGAACCGTCCAGGAGAGACAAATCCCTAAAGATAGAAAGTAGATCTGTGGTTGCCAGGTGCTGGTGGGAGAGGGGGAGTGGGGAGTAATGGCTAATGGGTGCAAGGTTTCTTTTCGGGGTGAGGGAAATCTTTGGGAATTGGTAATAATTGTTATACAACTTTGTGAAAATAGGTGGCTTCCAAGTGACAGTTCAACCCACAAGTGACAGGGACCGAATTCTGCTTGGGGACCTGGGGAGGTGTCCTAGAGGAGACCCACCGAATATGGGGAGAAGTTCAGGGAGCCAGGCAGCAGAGACAGGTTGCAAGATCTCAACCAATAAATATATTCTCTTAGTACTTGGGCTCTGCAGAGTGGCATGCTCAGGAGCTCTGCATGGTCAGCCTGGAGGCCCCCATTCCCTCTTGAACCAGAACAATTCTGAAAGCACCTGTGAAATGGGGGATCTCTAGGTAAGGCTCTGTTCAGGCAAGGAATTCTGTGATGGAAACCATCCTGGAGTGAGCAATCCTCAATGTTGTTACTTGCCTCGTTAGAATACTAGTGAATCTACATTTAATAATGAGGAAGATGATGACGTCGACAATGACCATCCTCCACAATTACAGCCGCCATTCACGGGGCCCTGAATATATATATGTCAGGCCCCATTCTAGGCACGTTATAGTCCCCATCTCATTTGCTTTTCACAAAAACCCTAATGCAGTGAGCAGTCTTATCCTCATTTTGCAGATGGGGAGGCAGGCTCACAGAGCTGTCTTGACCAAGTTCACACAGTCGGGGGTGTTGATCTGGGAGGTGAACTCAGATCTCATCGTCTTCCTCCCTTGCTCTTGACCAGTGCTTTCCAGGATGCAAAGATGTTCAAAAGCAGTACCTCTGTACTATAGCAGCCCTGGGAAAGAGAGCCGCTCCGTTGTCCCCATTCTACAGCTGGAGGGTCGAGGCTCTCCCTTAGTCCAGGCTGCAGAACGCTGAAATGGAAGGGATGCCCCGGGTCACAGTGAATCTGCTCCATTCCCCTGGTGCTCGCCAGCTGCAGAGGAGCCCACCAGAGCACGGAGGTTTGGCCAGTGCTCAGTGTGGCCACCCCTCCCCGGCCGTCCTTCTCAGTATACATGAGATGCTCAAATTATGATGTTTTATTCTAATGACAAAGGGTATAACAAGCACAGGAAATGGCCTGGCATTAATCTCCACTCCATCTTGTGGCAGTGACTGCAATGAAAATGAGAAATAGTTTAAGCTTAACCCATTCTCATTACAATCATAATTACATTTTGTGGTCATTCTTAGTTTCTAGCAGAACCCAACTGCTCTTCATGTCAATTTGAAAGATACAGACAGCCCTTAATTTTTCTCCAGCATTCATCTGCCCAGCCATCTGCTGAGGACTGATCTTTGGGAAGCTGAAAATTAGGCTTAAGGAACTTATCTGTTTTATGTTTTAAATGGTTTGGCACGGACCTGCTAAACATCTGGATAAATGCAATTTACATGCATGTGCCTCGAAAACATTAAATTGGGCAACTGATTTATCTTTCTAATAATATGTTTAATAGAATACTCAAATTTGGGCTCTGATGATACAGCGGATGACACTGACAACTAACCAGGAAGCTTGCTGGGTGGAGGAGCTGGGGACCAAAGGACAATCTCCCCAATTGTTGGGGCATCACTGGGGTACCGAGCAGGTATGTCCCTACATACATTATGCACCAGTGATATTCTCTGGAGTAACTACACAATACACAGTTCTGCAGCATTCTTTTGTGGCTGTTACATACCAAATCCACTTACCAGTATCTTTCCCAATGGTTCTTTTATTCTTTTTGCACATATTAATTGTGCACCTATGGTGTGCTAGATGTTGGCCAGGAGCCTGGACCCAAAGACAAATGAAGCCAAGACCCTGCTTTCAGGGGGGCTTCTTTTTTTGTGGCCAATCAGAAGTACAAGACAGCACAGAAAGCTATGTATGGGGTTCAGGGGAGAGCCCAACCCCTATCCAGCTTCTGGGGTAGAGGGTGGATAGGGATGGCCATGGAGCAACCCAGCTTGGCCTCAACTGGTTATGGGACAGTGGATAAATCACCTGGCATCTCTGGGCCTCAGCTTTTTTTTTTTTTTTTTTTTTTTTTGTCTTTATAGATATCTACTTGGGGTGTTGTTGAGAGTGAAAGTAGATAATGTGGATGAAATGCCTTAGTAGAAGGCCTAGTGTCTACTAAGCACTGGCTAAGTGGTGGGCAGGGCTTTACTAGGAGCAGCCACAGGAAGTACATGCCAGGGAGAGGGCTCAGCCAGTGCTAAGATCCAGCACTTGGAGAGAACACTTGAGCATGGCTGGGCGGCAGTAGAGGCCATATCCTGGAGCATCCTGTGTGCCAGGCTAAGGAAATTGGATTTTGTCCCAAAGACACGTAGCAGAGGGGACAGGAGAGAGGATCAGATTTGCACTTTAGAAACATAAACACAGTAGAGAATGAATCTCCCAAACTAGGGACAAACCCAGGGGCAGGAAGGTTGTGGAAATTATTCCAAAGGAAATCTTGGGGGTGGTATGTTTTAATGGATTTCGTTTTATCATGTATGATATTTTACATAGTTTTGCTTAATTGAGCTTTTGGAGAATTTGGGTTCTTTTTTTAAAAAAAAAAGATTTTATGTATTTATTCATGAGAGACACACAGAGGAAGGCAGAGACACAGGGAGAGGGAGAAGCAGGCTCCCCACAGGGAGCCCAATGTGGGACACAATCCTGGTCCCTGGGAGTTCACGCCCCAAGGCAAAGGCAGAAGCTCAACCGCTGAGCCACCCAGGTGTCCTGAGAATTTGGATTCTTGACTGGGTGATTTCAGAATGTCTCCCGTTGGAGCCTTCTGCCCAGCCTAGTGGACAGAGCCAGGTTGCATTTTTACTGCAAGTGTCCACTTAGGGCAAGGAGTAGAGCATGGTACCATAGAGCTTGAGCTTTGAGGGCTGAGATCTGGCTTGCATTCAGATTCCTGGGGTGTGGAGGTCCCTCCAATCTCTGCAGAATACTCATCCTTGTCCAGTAACAGGAACCTGAGGTAAGGGCAGTGAAGGGCTGGGATGCGGGCAAGGCTTACGGACCTGTTCTTACTTAGCTGTGTGACCAAACCTTAGCTTGATTTCTTTGGGCCACCTTTTCTCATCTCTAAGTGAGACAACAAGGAAACAGAGGAGCCGTGGGAAGTGCTTCTGGAGGGGTGAGTTTCACAGTTATGTCTCCTGGTGTCTCTTTCTGACTCTTGGATTGGTCTTCCCCAATGGCTCAGCATTCAGCAAGTCAACATGTGTTTACATATTAACCTGCCATGCTGCTACACGCAGTATTCCGCTGTGGTTTTGATTGGTTTGGAAATGTAGCATTAGGCCTCATAACACTGTTTAAAAATAAATTCACAGACTCGGACACGACTGTTGGCAAAGGAAATCGGGACAGTAGATGAGCACTGAAAGGGAAAACACTGTGATAAAATTGGAAAAGTAAATTAGACTTTTACAGCCAGGAAATGAGACCAGCCCTAATTGATGCAGAGAGCTTTGCACGAACCCTCAGTGGCACACGGAGGCCTGCCCTTTCTGCTACAGCTGTCTCTTCCCCCAGTCCTGAGTCATCCTCAGCTGGCTCTGAGCTGCAGCCTTGGGTTTGGCAGCTTATAATGGGCAGTGGAATTAGATCTGACCTTTACAATTGTGGCTTTTTTTTTTTTTAATTATTAAATTTAAAAATGGTTAAATCTCAAATGAGCTGAAATCTTTTGTACGAAGAACCCGTCTATCATTGCTTTTGTCCATAAAATATATTTAACCTCAACCACGTAATTAACGCCAGTGAATCCGCCAGGCCAGTTGGGTTTATTATGTGAGCAGAGAGCTCAGCCGATCTCATTTGAAAAGGACAGTGCTGGTTCCCTCGCGGGCATTTTCTTGAGTTGCTTGGCAAAAGCTATACGCAGGAAGTTGAATTTTATCTGAATAACTTCCACTTTGCCTCCTCCTGTTCCCTCCACAATCCAGGTTGAGCAGAAAATGCTTCACAATTAGAGAGAAATGCCCTACAAAGGACAGCCAGGCTGACAGCACGTTCTGGGGGGAGAATATGTGTCAGGGGCAGGGAATCAGAGGACCCAAGTCCCACCATGAAGCCCTTATGCTAACTAAAGCCCAGCCTCAGACACCCAGCGGTAGTTTCCAAACAGGGCAGAGGGGAGTCTGTGGAAGTCCAATGGCATCATCAAAGGAGATTCTAAACATGGTTCCAGGAATTCAGGTTTCCCCGATGAAACTGAAAGGGCATTGGCTCAAGAGTCCAAGGGACTTGAATTAGGATTTATATCTTTGCTGCTTTTCGATGTGTACATTTGGCAAGTCATTAAACTGCAATTTTTAAATTTATAAATAAAGGTAAAATAAATAAGTCTCTACTCTGCAGAGTTATTGTGGTTTAAATGGGATAGCATATGTCAGGTTCCTAGTGTGTTGCTTGGCATGTAGAAATCAGCTACTGTTCTTCTTTTCCTTTTCTTCCTCCTCCTTCTTCTTTTCCCTCCTGGAAAATGGGTCTGCCAGACCAAAAATAGCCAAATAAAAGTTGTGTGTGCATGAAGGGGGAGAGGGTGGCCTCCCTATCCAACAACAAGAGTTATTTGAGAGCTGCAGTCATTGTGAGGGTGTGCTACTGCCCCAACAACAGATGACACTCTAGGGAACCTGTGTAGAGCCCAGAAGAAGACCAGGCATAAATGGAACCACAGACCATGGTGGGTAGCATGGACTATTCAGTAAAAAGTGCTGGGAATGCTGGTCAACCATGTGGGAGAAATTGAATGAGATCCCTACCTCACGCCACATGCAAAAATCTATCCCAGATAAGTTACATATGAAAGGCAAAACTCGAATATTTTAAAAAGAAAATAGAGGATACTACTTTACAACCTCAAGGGAGGGCAGGGTTTCTTAAGCAAAGCACAAAATGTTTTTAAGTTAGACCACATTCAAGTTCAGAATTTCTTTCACCAAAATCTTACCTAAACTATAACAAAAGATTAATCTATGGAATCTAGACAGATGGAAAATAATCAATCAATCAATAAAAAAAAAGAAACCCGATAGAAACATGGATGGAAGACCTGTGCGGACCTTTTACGGAAGAATAAATAGGATCGGCCAGTTGACATATGAAAAGATGCTCAATCTCATTCGTAATTAGGAAAATGCAAATTAAAGCCACAAAGGAACTATGTGAGGTGATGGATGTGTTAACTAACCTTACTGTGATAATCATTTCACAATGAATGCATAAATCACTGCCTCGTACACCTTAAACTTACACAATCTCAATAATTCTGGGTGAGGAAAGCATTATCAAATCACCAGCAACCTTCTACAACTAACCTACTCGTTCCACACGACCAGTCACTGAAGTTTTCTTTCTTTTTAAAATTTTTTTCCTAAAAATAAAGCTATAACTGTATTTAAGCACCAAAACACATACACAAAAGCTCACAAAGGTCTTGCATTTTATACTTGCCTGGTTGGCCGGAGAAGTCTGAGAGGATCACTTGTGACTGGGATGTGGAGACTGAGAACTCAGCACAATCGCTGGCAAGAGAGTAAATTGGAAAACCACTTGGAAAGCACGTTGGCATGGTCTTGTGAAGCTGAGCATGTGCATCCCCCACAACCCCGCTCATGTTCATATGTAGCAGGGCCCATGCCATGAGGACTTTCATGCAGCGCCACCGTAAAAGCAGAACACTGGAAACCACCATAGTGTCCCCTGATAAGAGACTGGTTAAATACACGAGGGACTATTTTATACATACGTGAAAGTGGATGAGCCACAGCTACCGAGAGACACCTGTATTGAGTCTTAGGAATTCACCGCTGATCGAGGAAAGCAAACTGTGGAAGACCGCATCAAGTAAAATGCATTTTAAAAAAAAATAAAACGAAAGAACCAATCAACACTAAAGAGTATTGTTTACATGGTGAAATGGCAAGCACGCAATTCAGATCCCTTTGGGAGAGGAAAGGGCGTGAATTAGGATGGAGCAAAGAGGGGACATTACGCTGTTGGTAATGTTCTATTTCTCCAGGTGAGGGCTGGTTTTAAGACATGCATGTTACAATCACGCTTCACACTTAACATGTTTTGTGTGTTCTTTTGTGTGTCAGGTGGTATTTAATTAAAAATAGAAGTAGAGTGCTGTGGGGGAGACTAGGCCGTGGTTGGCTACAGGCGCAGTCCAGTTGGCGTTCTGGAAGGTGGGGAGTGAAGGGATCCCTGTGAAGTGTCACCCAGGAGGCTGCACTGGCTTGGGGGCCTGTGGGGGGCACAGGTGGGTGAAAAGAAGTGGGGGAGCTGGAGAGGGATTGCAGCTTCCTTCCAAGACCTAACAGGTTTGATGATGTCCTGGGGAAGGGGGAGCTGGGTGGGGGCACTAAACATGGAAGCCAGGGCTCTTCCAGCATGTTCCTAGATGAAAAAGAACAGAGCCTGGAGTTTCTGGTGAGGGGGTTTTTGCCAACGGGGGTCTCTTGGGAATCTCTCTTCCCACTTACTGTGCAATGTTTGTGTTGTACTGTGTTTGCTGTTATTAAACTCTTTAGCCGGGTGCCTGTGTGGCTCAGTGGTTGAGCGTCTGCCTTTGGTTCAGGGTGTGATCCCGGGGTCTTGGGATCGAGTCCCACATCAGTCTTCCCTAGGGGAGCCTGCTTCTTTCTCTGCCTGTCTCTGCCTCTCTCTGTGTGTCTCTTGTGAATAAGTAAATAAATAAAATCTTAAAAAAAAAACTCTCTTGCATAAAAAATAAAGCTGCTGTGATAGGGGAGCGTCTGTGCGCTTTCACCTCAAGGCATGTACCTGTCGGTGGGGATGTGGAGCTGTAGGAGGGAGTGACGGGAATGTTCCATTTCCTATAGGCATGGGGGACACAGTGGTTTTGGGAGGGGGGCTAGTGAGTCTTTTGAAATATCCATTGTTTTAGAGAATTTTCAATGAAGCAAAATAAAACAATAACACTGAAGAGTAGTCTTTCAATTTTAGGGCAATTTTAGAGTGAAGGCTATTCGCTCTGTGAAGTGAGGATCTGGCCCCAGTGGGGGAAGATGACATGACCGTTTCTTTGGCTCCCAACCCTCTGTGACCTTTCCTTCTGGGTGTGTTAAAAACGCCTGGCTCTTCAGTATAATGGACCTGAAGAAATGTGGCTAGTCCATTGTTTCAATTGAACATGGATTAACATCCCCGAAAGATGCCCTGACCAGACTGACGGTAATGCCTCTCACGGTCCCAGTGTGACATGGCACTGACCGGGAAAAGATGGGTCAGTGAAAACATTTGGAATTTGATGTGCTGTTTTCTTATTTGTTTATCCAGAAGAATCTCGGTTTGGGTTCTGCTCCTGGTCATTTAGCAAAGGTCTCAGTTTGATATATTGTCTTAGGTGACAAAAGGGGCAGAGGGGCCACCACATGCCCAGCAGAGGGCTAGTCTATTTATGCCAACATTGTTGAAACTGTGTGGCTTTTTTTTTTTTTTTTTTAAATGCCATCCTAAGGAGATCACCAACACAGGTTAGCAGGAGGAGCTTACTGTCGGAAATCTGAATTTGATCCTTACCAGGGATTTTGCGTCTAACGGTGACATGAAAACCGGATTCTGACTCCCTCCCTCTGTCGTTTTCCTGTCAGCTTCCCTATTTAAGTCTGGTTAAAAATGTCTGCCCCAAATTGATCTGAGCAGGGCTCAAGGAATGAAGACAGTTTTCTGGCTTACTGCGGGTATACTTTAATTGCAAAACCTAATTTGATAATGTGTGGCTTCTCTGTGCTTTACAAAGACAGATTTTTAAACGTGCGTAAGATTAGATTATAGGAAGCCTGGGTCAGTCCCCTCACCGCCCGCCCACCCCAAAATCCTTAACAATTTCCTAGTGCTTAAAATATGGGCAAGGTGGGCAGCCGGGGTGGCTCAGCGGTTTAGTGCCGCCTTCGGCCCAGGGTGTGATCCTAGAGACCCAGGATCGAGTCCCACATCGGGCTCCCTGCATGGAGCCTGCTTCTCCCTCTGCCTGTGTCTCTGCCTCTCTCTCTCTCTCTCTCTCTCTGCCTCTCATGAATAAATAAATAAAATCTTTAAAAAAATATATAGGCAAGGTAACAATGGACATTGTGCTTCCAGTGTGTGTGGTGGCTCTAAACAGTTACGGGCTTTACGCATGTTGGAAGCACTAGAGTCATGTCCGTATCACCGCATTAGCTAAAGGAAGCATCTCGGATCATTACTTAGGAAGATCTCTTCCGCAGTGACGGGCCGAAGCACGGGCAAGGCCTACCTTTCTCTCCCTCCATGGTCGGCTTGAGAGGTGGGAGTGTGGGTAGAAAAGCCTGGAAAACCGGAGGGCTTCTAATTGTGTCTTTACAGCCAACTAGGCTACCAAAATGATTGTCTTTTTCTCTCCAAGCCTTACTGACCTGTGGCTAATGAGATTTGTGCTTCGATTAGTTGTAGAACATAAATTAGCTAATCAATGGCAACGGATTCACATTATTTCTCATCCATGAGCTCTGTTGCAGTGATCTGTATTGAATATTCAAATCAATTTCGAATACTCCAGATGATTCGGTTAATGTGGCCCGCTGGAATCCAGAGGCCTCTGTAGGCTCGCCGGAGAGGGCCAGGCCAGGCCCAGCTAACACCCTGGCCTCTCAGGGCTTCCAGAGCTCAGCAGATTGCCTTGGGTTCCCTTACCCACAGGTAGAAAGTTGTGTGTAAAAGGCAAGAGAGACCCCGGGAGAGCACACAGCCCGAGGTGGCCTCTTCCCCGAAAAGGAACGGGGTTAAGCCAACATCAAAAAGTAGGTGAGCCAATCTCGGGCTTTTGAATACGCAGACTTTGCAAAGAGTGGGTCTCGGCTCCGCATCTTCCCTTTTCCTTACCAGAAAGCATATCTCTGCGCTTTGCTGTGGTTGTCTCGTCTGTACAATTAACCGGCATCTTGGCATAAAATGGGAAATTTGTACAGTCTTTAAGGCATCTGTGGGCTTTATGGTAGAAGTTCTGTTAGTACTGAAGCCACAGAAAATTAAATGTTCCCCAAAGAACTTCCAGATGTGCTTTATTCTAATGGGGTCATTATGCAGTAAATTAAAAGGCAGGGTAAATGGAACTGTAAAATTTAAATTACTCTAAAACCACATCTCTTTGCTTTGAGCATTCATTTGTGGGGTTGCATTTGCAATAAATGTGAATTAGGCAGCTGCAATAACTGTTAATCATATATTTATAAAATAGTAATGAGGAAATGAATAGCAGAGTAAGACAGCTGCACATTTCTCTAATAGTGTGTCAACTGTGAACATAATAAGATGTGGAACATTGTTTGGTGCTGGGCTGATAATACAGCTGAATGTAAGAGATCGCTTCAGCCTCTTAACTTTACATGAAATTATACATAAAATCCATAAAAGCCCATAATAATGCATTATGCCTCTGAATTGTATTCAATATTTTTCTTTGCTTTGATTTTCTGAAATGAGCTCTACTTTCACCAAAGCCATCTTCCAAGCATCAGTGAGGCTTTTGTTTCAGGCAGTGTCGGGCTTCGAAGATTGCAATTGGTTTTAAAGGAAGCAGGGCCGGTGCAGGCGAGAAGTTAATGGTGGGGCTTTGTTTTGCTCTCTCAGAGTTGCTGTGCATAGCCAGAGGCATGCCTTCTCCTGGGTCCTGGGCTAGGGCAGGGGGTGATGACAGGCATCCCCAGATGCCCCCTCCTCCCCCCATGTCAGGATTGTGGCCGAGAGGCCACTCCCAGTCCACCAGAGACCTTGGGCTGCAGGTGAGCTTCAGCTACTGTCCAGACAAGCATCTCCTCTGGGGCCCAGGCTGGGGGCTCTTGTGGTGGAGAAAGGCTCACTGGTGGGAGCGGGGGGATGGCTGGTATTCAGAAGCCTCTGTGGCCTGGTGTTTGGACAGATCCCTTTGCAGTCACCATCTGGAAACTGGGGCCTTCAGATAGATTTCTCTCTGAGCGTCAAAAGGCAGGGAGGGGAAGGGACAGCATGATTGAGCGCTCACATGGAGAGCTGGGCCTGGGCTGATCTGCTCCACAGCATGGCTGGGATAAAGCAGGAGCTCCTTATAGAGCACTCAGGGCTCTGCATGGGCTGGGCCGACCAAATCTGTCCCATCCTCACATTAAACACCCAAAAAGCCACACTCTTGTGTTTGATGGCTTTGCATGTGCTATTCCCTTGGTCTGGAATCTTCTTGCCTGCTTGGTACACTCCAGTCATCCCCAGACTCCCCCCTCATGAAGCCTTCCCAGGCTCTTGGGCACCTTTTTCTTCTTCCCTGGTACTCATTGTACTATGTGTACATCTCCATTAAAACAGCAACCTCACTGCCACCCAGGGGTGTTGTAACTTGGCATCAGGGTTTCTCCCCTCTGACTAAGGGCTCCATGATTGCACCCTGAGGTTTAGTACTTGATATACCTTGTTTTGGAAGAATGAGTGGAGGATATAGTTACTGGGGATTGCTATAGGTTTGGAGAAAATGGCCTAGATGGGGTCCACATGAACTCTGTTGGTATTTCTGGAACTAGGGTGGGTTCCCCTTTCCTAAGGGCAGCCCTCAGCTCTTGGGCTGAAAGGTGGATGTCTGCAAGGGCTGAAGAAGCAATTGTGATGGATAGAGTGAGATGTTCAATGTGGGATGTTTCAAAATAGAATGTCAAGAGTCCATAACCACTCTCTCCACTGCACAGGACTTTCATAGGCCTTCACTGAATATAGTATATTGGAAGAAACTGGAGCCCACCATTCCCCACTGGGAGGGAGGGAGGGAGGGAGAGAGAGAGAGAGAGAGAGAGAGAGAGAGAAGAAGAAGAAGAAGAAGAAGAAGAAGAAGAAGAAGAAGAAGAAGAAGAAGAGCAGGAGGAGGAGGAGGAGGAAGGGAGGAGGGGGAGGAGGGAGAAGGAGATCATTACACACACATTGAATGTCCTAAACCATATTCATTTCCCAGTATTTCAGCGTTGCATTTTTAACCAATAATTTTTTTTATTACAAATATATAATTTGGCCATCATTACAGAAAATGTGAAAAATAGACTATGCACGAAGAAGAAAATAAACGTTACTCACAACCACCCCCTATCTGGAGATCATTCCTGTTAACATCCGACGCACTTTCTTCCAGTCTTTGTTTCATTTGGATTCGTATCCATGGATCCAAATACAATCATACTGTGCATAACATCTGAAACTGCTTTCCTATGTACAGTAGGACTATTTTTCATGCCATTAGATTTTCTTCCACCTCAAGATACGTCATTCAACATCATGCAACGTGCAACATAAGGAATTCCGTAATTTATGTAATAACCATTCTCCTTTGTTTAGAAATTCTGTAGCTTACTTAATCATTCTCTGCATGTTTAACCATTCTCGTGCTGTTTATTCAGCCATTCTTCATTTGTTGAATATTTATGAACATTTTTTGCTCTTTTAAATAATGTCATTAACACCCTTAAAAAACCGTGGCTAATTTCATAAATAAAGTACGATGCCTCAGTGTAATTTTATTTTTAGTTTATTTTATTTCTAGTAAAGTTGAATTTCTCTCTCTCTCTCTCTCTCTCTCTCTTTTTTTTTTTTTTGCTTACTTACACATATATATGTTTTTTCTTTTGAGATGATTAAGTACAGCCTTATTTAATTACGGAACAGGGCCAGCACCGAGTGTTTATGGGATGCATTATTCATTTAGTCTTTGTATTAACCCCATTCACAGACACTGTGGTCCGCATGGAATAAGGGGGACCACAGCCCAGCAGGGTTGAGGGTCCTCCCTGGGACACGGCGAGTAGGTGGTGGGGCCTGCTACATAGCAATGCATGATGCATCATTTTTCTGCTGGGATGCTGATGGCTTTCTCTTTAATTTAATGGAGCTGTTTGCATATTAAGTATTCAATTTTCTGGCCATGTACGTACAGCGTAGTCTTTTAAATGGAAGCTGTCATGTCCTAGGGAAGGAACTTCCCCAAGAAAACCATTGCTCTTCCCATGTGACTTTGTTCAGATTCACCTATTTAGTGGCTCTACTTTTTGGGTTCTTTCCTGTTGTCATCTTGTGATGTCTTCACCATTTGCAGGGTGGGTGGAATGATGACTATTGCTTGTCTCATCATGTGAGGAAATTGAGGACTGTCCAGTGTCAGAGATTTGGCAGGCAATCCAATTAAAAACAAACAAACAAACAAACAAACAAACAAAACCACAAATAGCATTAACAACACAAACCAACAAATCAAAGGAACCAGAACAAAAAGATATCCTAATATGGCAAGTCAGTTGGTTTGAATTTTGGGTAGGCTTAACAGATAAAGTATAGAATACTCAGTTAAATGTGAATTTGGATAACCAATATTAAAATTACTAAAAGTGGTAAAAAGAAAAAAAGCACTTAAAAATGTTCTATGACTATTTGACGCATACTTCCCCCCCCCAACAAAATTATTGTTGTTAATGATTTGTTAGGAGCCTTTTAGACTTTTTTCAAATACAGTTTTATTGGGAGTCCTAACATATATAACAGATATAAAGGGCATTTTAGCAGTATAAATTTATTTTAAAAGTTCAAATGAACAGTATTTTAAAATTGATCAATAAGAACCATAAAAATGTTTTGAATTTGGGTCTATGAGTTACCTTTGCAGCTTATAGCAGCCTCAGCTCCAATTCAAGTTAGATTATTCTTTTTCATGGCAGTGAATAAATTCTCTTGCAGATGGTAATTAAAAAAATAGCTTACCTTGAAATTGAAGGATACTCATCAATTAAACAGTACTAAAGGAGACTATTTATCCTGAAATGTGCTCAAAACCAAGTTGCAACACAGTTAATGCATTCGAGTATCTCCACTGCATTCAATTTTGGCAGGCATGTGGTTATGATAAAAAATAGGAACAAAGATGAATTTGAATCAATTATAAAGACCCTCTGAGTCCTCAGAAGGGACCCATCCTAGAGTCAGACTTGGCGTAGGCTGCCCTCATCCATGGCTCTGGACGATGAGACTATGTTGTGAGGGGCTGGCCAGTGCCCAATACAAAATTGTCGGTTAGCTTGGCATCAAGAGGCTCTTCTTGAAGCATGTGCCCAAGGCTTGCTGTAGTAGCATCAGCGCTGGCTCCGAGTGAAGGCCTGTGTCATAGGAGCCTGTCCATGCCCGATCATGGTCTGCTTTTCCCTCTGGAATAGACATGAGTACCACTTACTGAGCAACTGCTAAGTGCCAGGCCTTGTGTGGTGACTTTACATCATTGGAAATGTACTGTGATGGAGAAATAAAGTGTGCTTACATTACTCCCAGGCAGAGGAGTGAGTGTGACTGGAAGGGACACTCTGGAAAGCCTATTAGGGTGGGTGACCAGAGCTGAAGGGCTTTCTGGGAGGGTGGGTCTGGTAAACCACATAGGCTTGGTTTTCACGAGTGGGCTACTCCTCTGCAGAGTGGGACACTGTCCCATGGCCTCCCTTCTGCATCCTCCCTACTAAGCAAGGCAAGATATGGCTGTGATGGCACCAGAGAATATTCATCAAGGAGCAAACGCATAGTCTAAAACATTGTTAGCCTGTTGGGGTATGTGGCCCTATCAGTCCAACCCTATTGGAGCGTGAGGAGAGCAGTAGCTTGAAGAAGGCTGATGTCAGAGGCCACCTCTTATAACTGTGAGCCAGGCTCTTAACCTTTCTTTTTTTAAATTATTTTTTATTAAATATTTTAAATATTTATTTATTCATGAGAGACACAGAGAGAAAGGCAGAGACCCAGGCAGAGGGAGAGGCAGGACTTGATCATGACCTGAGCCAAAGACAGAAACTCAACCACTCAACCACCCAGGCGTCCTGGCCCTTAACCCTTCTGAAGTTCAGTGTCCTCACCAAAAAAAAAAAAAAAAAAAGGGACAAACAGCAACAGTGGTGATCATAGTCACCAGTTAGAGGGAATACCTTCTTGTACTACATGCTGGACACAGTGCTGAAAGTGTTTCCTGCATTAATTCGTGTAATCTTCACATCTCCCCTCCCTATGGGATAGGTAATTTTATCACCCTGGTTTATAGATGAGGAAACAGAGGCACACAGGGGTTAAGACCCTTACGAGGTCACACAATGGGCAATCTGGCATCCCCATTCATGCTCTTAATTTTCATGTTCTTCTGCTTCTGTGCCAAAAGTGTCTTGGGGTGTCTTCCAGGCCCATTCTCTGCTGCTCTGAGAATTGCCACCCCTGCCCCATCTCCATATGTTCTGCAGCCATGTTTATGCTGTGATCTGTCCCCTGGCCACGGATTCAACCACAGGGGACAACAGGCCCAAGCTGGGCCTTATGTTCTCTCTAAGAATATGGAGTTGGGACTCTGGGATAGAAGTTGATCTCCACTGTTTACTTAGACGCGTGGACCAGGTGGTAGGGGATGTCTCTGTTTTCCCAATGTCCAAAGCAGAGAAAGGAGGGAATGGGTATCCAATTTCTCCAAAGAAAGGGGTTCTTTTTAACATTAAACAGTGTCTGTGGACAGGACTTCTGATACTCTGATCTTGGAATGAATGATGATTTAGGATGCTTTAAAAGTCAATAGGTAGTAAACCTTAGCATCCTTCATGGATTAAGGTTAGTTAAGGTGGAGTCTCTGCACTGTGTTAATTTGGCGGGAGTATTCTTTATTTCATGGAGAAGATGCTATGCCCACGAGGCCATTTTTCTACATGGGGGTGCATAGGGATCCCAGGGAGACTCCCCGACAGAGCCCGTCTCCCCAGGAACCTCAGTCACATGGCTTGAGTTCCATTAGTGACGTTCTGGTGGCAACAAAGGAGACAGGTTGCACAGGTCGCTGTGGGCCTTGGTGGAGGACCGCTAATCCCCCCCCAGATCACTAGGCTTTGAATCTCTGTTTCTTTCTTTTTGTGTATCGGCTCCATTTAAAGTGATTAAAGTGGAGATCTGATTGGATAAGGTCATCCAAATTCCGTAAACGCCACTTCCACACAAATGAACGCTTGCAATCAATTTAATTTTTCAAATAAAATGATTAAATTCTATTATTGTCAGATCATTTTTTATTAAGAAAAACCTTTTAAAATGTTAATTATAGGGCCCCTTGAAACACTTTTATCTTCCCCGACTTTGCTCCTCGGCGGGACGTGTCTGCTTGTTCTCAACACCAACCAAAGGGAAACGTGGGCTTCCCTATTTTACAGCTGCAACTGTTCTCCTTCGCTCTAATATTTATGTGAATTTAACTTTAATTTTTCTGCCTTTCATCTTCTGAATTAGTCGCATAATGCACAGATCACTCCTTCACCGCTTCCTTCCTGTTTATTTGCCTTAACAATAGATTCATTAACTAGATTTGGGTGCTCAAGCCATGCGACCACATCCATTTCAAAGGAAGATTTAATGGCATTTCATATTTTTCTACATTAAGGAAGATTAAAGTATATTACAATACCCTTTACTGCCCTATTTTCTTCATTTTAGAAGTGGTCAGTTTTAACATTTTTTTCCCCTCTCTTTCTTTCATCTGCAGTGTTCGATAAATTGTCCGGGCCTTTCAGATGATAGTCCCAGCAAATTGAGTTCTATATTACAACTCGGACGCATTGTTTAGCCCATCAGCAGTCAGATAAAGCACCCCTATTCACACAAGACATCAAAAGAACAAATATATGTTCGAAGTGGGTAAAAAGAGGACTGAGGCTCAGATACTTCATTTTCTTAATTGTTAGTGATTATTGGGCTAGTTTCAGGGTGATCATTTTGCTAACGCTGAGCCTAGACTTATTTGCCTGATGTAATAGTGCTGTGAAATCTATATCCGTGTCTGCATAGATCTGGATCTGGATTCATGACCACGGATGACACCATTTGCAGACAGGGCAGGTGCAGCATCTTTTAATAGCCCGAGGGGCAGGCATACTCACATTTTAATAGTGGGCAGTAATGGGAAATGTGGGATCCGGACTCAGGCCTTTTTATTGCAGTTCTGTACCACCTTGTGAAATAGTCAGGAGACTTTCAGGCATTCTCAAACTAGAACAAGGGAGATATTAAGATTTAAGCTTTTTTAGTTTTATTTTTCGTAAGGTAGGGGAGGTCAAAGCTGTCGGGTAGCCCTCAGGCCGAAGTTTTATTCGGGTGTGCCATCTATCAACCCAGAGGGTCACAGGAAGCCCTCCCCCATCTCAGTAAATGCGGTGCAACCTCGCTGGACACGGAGTCTAAACAAAGTTTGGAGATGTTGGCACGATGTGGGAGGAAAGGGCAGAAGACAGATTTTACGACAGTACAATCATGGGGTGTGGGTTTTAGGCAATAAGCAGGTAGCCTAGTTTTCTCAAAAGAAAAAAGAAAATAATGGAAAAGTGTAACATTCATTCGGAGGCCTCAAAGGCATAAAAAACCCAATTCCAACTGTTATAGGTCCCTGCAGGAGTCTACAAAAGAACTAAGCTTTTTAAGTAAGAAAACTAGATTCTGGCCCACAGGGCCCTGTCACTGCTGCTTAATGGATGAAACTCTTTGGATATAAATATGCTGTTTACTTCTCAGCTTCAGCTTTCATAAAATATAACCTTTTTATGATTTACGACCCACAGAAAAACTGGAGGATGGATTTTTAGCTCTGAATTGGTTGGGTGTCAACAAGAAAAATATAGACAACATATCGAAGTAGCGGGGTGTTAATGCCACACAAAATGATGAAATTATTTTTGTTTAGAAAAGTTAAGTTTGTTCTTAAAGTTGTTGGTGGATGGCAGTTGTGAGAGGCAGGGCTCATGAAAACCTGTGAAATGTCTTCCATTTTCTTGTGCTTGGCCAATGGCTTACACGTCTGGTCATCTAGACTTCAGTCTTCAATCAGTAATGTCTTCTCGAAAAGTTTAGGCTAGCCACGGAGTCTTCAAAAGTGGGAATGGTCCTTCTTTGTCTGTATCACTCACTGCTACATTTTTGGTTGTGTTTTCCAAGATCAACGTAGGAGCTGCCCTGATCCTGCACAGAAGAGATGACAAAATAAGACTTTTTTTTTTTCACACAGATGACCCCAGAAATGAAAACCAAAAGCCAAGATAAGCAAACAAGTTAAACCCTCAAATAAGCAAGCGACCAAAAGCAAAACCCTCAAATCAAAAGCAACCACAAATTCCCCAGTGTATATTCACAAAGACCAACCTAGTCCTCAAACACTAGACTGGAAAAAGATTGCATGCTCATCTGTCATTCAGGGATTTCTATTTGTTTTATGGATTTCTTGTCTGGCACATAAAGATATATATATATAAATATATATATGAATATATATTTATATGAATATATATATATTCATATATATAAATATATGAATATATATAAAGATATATATATAAATATATATGAATAAAAATATATATGAATATATATAAAGATATATATATATAAATATATATTTATATGAATATATATTTATATATATATTTCTGGCAAGAGTGGAACCACCACATGGAAATGTTTGGAGGTCAACACCATTATGGAATAATAAGGGAGCAGAAGAAATTCAGGATGGCCAGGGTATAGAGTATGCTTCGATTGAGCATCAGATCATAGTTCAGAATGGTGTCTCCCAATCTTTAGTGAGTGTGTATGTGTGGAGGTGTGGGGTAGGGTGTAGGCAAGAGCTCTTGAAAAGTATAGATTGCTGAGTTCCAACCAGAGAAGGTGCCGGACCCTTTTCCCCACCTCCCATAGCCCAGCACACAAGACCCAAAGCTGCTAGTTGGAGATCATTCCGAAGACCCATGAGAACACACCTCCGAGGCAGAACCTTGCATGAATCCCCACTCAGAGCAGATAAGGTAGACCTGACATTGGCCCAGACAGTGTCCAGGGATCATGGCAAACCTTGAGGGGCAGTTCTTTGTAACCTCATAATCCCAGGAGGGTCTCCTTCAACCCTAGAGGCCAACTTTAATTCTCAGACGTCTCCTAGCACAGACCGAGAGGTTCATTCTGCCCTCCGTACAAACAGCTTCCATTTACTCAGCCCACATTGGGTCCTTGCCTAACCTTGTGGCATGGGAGGGACGTAGTCATGTTGAAGACCTTGTTTCACCAGTGGAGGCTCCCAAACAGTATTTTGTTACTTTTCCAATTTAAATGAAATTAACTCCAATCCTCATGGCTCCAGTTTTAAGAATGCCCTTCTTTGCTTTCCAGGGACCTTCCTCCCAGGAATGCAGGGTCCATGTGTAGGCCAAGGGATCAGTCCTGTGATTGTCTCCTTCCTATATTTTATATCAGTTATCTGGACATGACCAGAATTGCACATGGTATCTAAAGCATCACCATTGCTGTCGTTGTGGTCATCATCATCATCATTATTATCATCACCGTCACATCTTGAGAACTGTTTAATGTACACAACTGCACGTATCCCCGGAACAATCCTGAGGGATCTGTGGTGTGGGATGATTGCCTCCATTTTACAGGTGCAGAAACTGAGATTTAGAGGTTATAGCTTGGTCAGGATGACACAGAAAGTGCGATCTCTTGCACACAACGAAGCTAGCTGCCCCTGGCAAAGAGATGTCAAGAACAAGAGCTGAGAATGTTTTGGGGTGAGGACACCAAGCTGGCAGGCTCTCTCTGCTGCAGAGCAGTGCCTTGCAGAGAAGGATATACCAACTACCAGATCTGTTCCAGATGAGCTAGCTGCCCTTAATTTCTCTGGGTCAGGGAGAAGGACCCATCCAAGGGGGTGGGCACAGGCTGCAGAGCTGGGAAGACAGAAGTCTCTTTGCCATCTTCAGGGCTCAGTCTAGAAATTCTAGAAAGTCAAGGAAGAAGGAAGCAGGTTTGACTCAGACTGGGGAGATGCTGAGGGCGGAGCTGAGGGCTACTTATGTGGGATCTCTTCCCTAGGATCCTGACAATGCCCTTGAATTATTCTTCCCCAAGACCTGGGTCGGGAAACTTGCTAAGCATTCTGAAAGCACTGATAGCTCAGTGTGGCCCTCAAGAGAGGTTTGCAGACCTGTCGTGGGAGGGCCTGCAAACGGGTGGGGGATGAAGTGTCCTCACTGCTCGGGGCCGCAGGGCTTTGGGTATGAGGAGCCAAGATGGGCTTCCCTTTGTGTGTCCTACTATGGTGCTGGGCATCCTGGTATATATTAAAAAAATGGAGATGAGCACATTTCCTGCCCTTGGGGAGAGGATGTGTGTGGGAGAGTGTGTGAGCATTTCACCTCCGGTGAGAGGTCACATAATGCACTCATCAGAGGAGCCCGTGAGGCACCAGCCCAGGAATCACCCAGGTGAGGGTCTGAGGACCAAATGGGGCACAGAGTGGGGGTTGGATGGAGGAAGGAGGCCTCTTTAGACTGGGATGGGCAGCCTGGCTCTGGGCTGGGGTGAGGCAGGACGTGGGGTGGAGGTGCTGGTGGGACCACGCTGGGGAGCTGGGGACCAGGAGCCAAGGCAGGAGCCGACGTTGAGTGACACAGCTGTTGAGAAGCCAGCAAGAGGTTTAATCTCTTTCAGTCTCACTCCCTTCATCTAAAAATGGGGCTCATAACATGTCCCTTCACACACAGTGGTCGCAGGCAGGGTGGGAGTTGTTTTCTTAGTTGAATTAGTTCTGGTCTTGGTTTTAGTCTCTTCCAGTGTGAATTTCCAAATGAGGGCCTGGGGGTGCGCAGTAAATATTTGTTAAGCTCTTGAAGAGGGGAGCAGGGGCTCTTGTGGCCTGCAGGACAGGCTGGTTATAGGGATCGAGGAGCCCTGCAGGCTCGTCTAGATGTGAAGTGACAGCCAGAGTGGATGGGGGTCAGTCAGAGGAGGAGAAGGTGGGCTGAACAGAAGTAGTGGGAGGGGGGTGGGAGGGGGAGAGGCCATTCTGGGCTCTGTTCTCATTATGCCAGAGGTTCCAGGGTGACTTTGGGTGAGTTCCTGAGTCAGTTTCCTTGACTAGAAAAGGCTCTTCCAACTCTGATATGTGCGTTTGGTGTTCAACTACCATTGACCCAGCCTGCTCCCTGCCAGGCCCTGTCACCCAGGCCACCACGTTGTGAGATAACTGCCCATTTTACAGATATGGAAACCAAGACCAGGGTGCAAGCCTGGCAGTCCACAAATGCAGTGCTGTGTCCTGCTCTATCATTTTTGGTGGTACTCCATGGTCATAACCCCACAACCAAGGGATGTCGCCGTGCCAGGTTACAACAGGAACCTCAGGGGCGACCACAGAGCCATGGTCCCAGTGCTAACTAGCTCCCAGCTTCTTGTTAACCATTAGCCTGGTGCCAAGAAGTCCATGTTAGCATGTTTACGAGAGGTGGAGTGCAGAGCACTCCTAGGGGCCTGTGAGCTGTGAGTCTTTCTGCATCAGAGGACAGTGGGCCAGGTGATCATTTCTGTCTCCTGCTCATTTCAGGATGTACTTGGTCCTGGAGAACTAAGATGAAGCTGGAAGTCAGGCCATTTGTCCCACAACAAAAGTCTCACATTTTTTCCCTCTCTTCCCCTTGGAATTCTTTCATCTTGGCTCAGAGGGATGTCTTTGGAAGGTGGGAGCTCAGACTCCCATCTCCTAGGGCTCCTTCTGTTGAGCTTTTAGGAAAATCCATTCCCATCGCTTTTTGACCTTCAGCTGTCCTCAGAATCCCAGACCCAGTTTCCAGCCTGGCCATGACACAGCCAACTAATATCCAAAAGGAACAATTGGTAGGGAAAAAATTTCTTGGTGCTTTAATTAAAAATCCATGTTTGGCATGTGTTCAGAGGCATATTTTTGCATCTTAAAATGTTCCTTTTTCCCTTTGTAGTTGGGCTTTGCTTATAAATAGAGCTGGCTCGGAGTCACATTAATTTAATTTTATCTGTGATCCAGATCAGCCTAGAATGCTATTAATTTGGAGTTGACTGCCAGCAGAAAACAGCATTCACTAATATCCACTTTTTAGCTAGGTAATCGTGTAGTAATTAGGATGCGTGTTGTACATAATCTTGATTTAAATAATCCTCGGTTAGTTTTTTGTCTACACAGATAAAAAAGCTATTTTGTCAGTATTTTGGAAGTAGGAAATCATCTTGATTATTTTAATCAAAATCAGCATTTGTGAATTGTGGCATTCTTTTAGGAACAATTAGTGTACAAGGCAGAGATTTGTCTCTCTGCCCTGTGTTGTAGATCTGTCTTGAATGCATTAAGATAGAGCAGAAGTGGCAGTCTTGAGGCCCCAAACACACACATCCTGGCCTCATCTCTAGGTCTTGGTGGCCTGAGGGTGAGCTTCGGAGGCAATCCCATGTGATCTCAAACTCCAGCTCTGTCACTCAGGAATGGGACCTTGGCAAGTACTTCTGTTTCCTCCTTTATCAATGGGGAGACTGATACCTGCCTTGGGATTAGTTATGGCATGTTGAGTTCCCTCCGTCCAGTGTCATTTCTTTATGCTTTATACGTTCTCTGTTGTTTATACGTTCTCTGTTGCATCTACTCAGCTCAAAAGCAGCCACAGACAATACGGAGATGAATGGGCATAGGTTCAGTCCACATGTCAGTTTGCCAAGCTCTGGCCTCCAGCAAGGCTTGGAATCAAATGGACACCATTCAGAATCCGGTCTGACACTCAGCTATCACGTGTGACCTGTGACAAAGTATGTAATATGTCCTTTTTTCCACATGAACCACGAGGTTAGAACAAGGATGAGATGAAGTACAGAGGAAAAGCTGTTAGCACAGAGCCTGGCACATAGCTCAATAAGTAGCCACTAATATTCTTACCATGATGGCCTGTGTCTCTTGAGCTTCACCCATGTCTTTCCTTTGATGTATAGAAGGTGACACAGGGGAAGTCACAGAGCTCTGGAAGCTCTATGGCTGGAGAGGTTGGTGCGGGAGTGTGGAACGCTGGGGACCACTCCCATGACCATCGCTCAGCTTGGCAGAGTTGGTGATCACTTGTAACATGTGTCCTTTGCAGTCTATTTGTTGCCACCATGTTTGTCACATTTTGGTGCTGGTGATCTTAAAACAGCCCCAGATGCAGTGAAGTGCTGTGTGGTGTCCCTAAGCATAACAAGGTTGTAATGTGCCTTGTGCTAGGTAAGTTTCATTCAGGCACAAGTTACAGGGCTGTTGGCTTGGCCGTGAGTTTAAAGTTAATGAATAAACAACACATATTAAATAATATGTCTTTAAACAGAAATACACATAAAACAAAATATGTATTTACTGATTTTTGAAAATATGCCCAGAGGCTCCTAGGGACCTAACTCTGTATTTCCCATAGGAGCAGGGGTTTAATATTTGCTAATTCAGTGTTTGTGGTGACTTTATCGACTATGAATACTACAGATAATGAGTATCTACTGGATTAGGTCATTGTATACCTTAGCAAGAATGATTCCAGTTGTATAATAAGAGTAGGAACCAGATGATGGTGTTTTGGGGATTGTATGGGAGGAGTAGAAATGTAGAGAGCAAATGTAGACATGTCCTTTGCAAAATTAAAGTGAGAAGGGCAAGAGAAGAGAGATTGTTTTACACATGGTACATGATCTGGAAATGATTGTCCATTGAATTGAGAGAGAAACCTGAAATTTAAGTTCCTTAATGGATCCTTTTGTTTTACATTAGCTGGACTCTTCCTGTCACTTTGGAGAATCTTTAAACTTAATTAAATCATTTAGTTTCTATCAAGAATTACCCTGAAGTGCATTACATGGAGTTGCCTTATTATGAGATGATATCTGGAGCTAGAACTTTGTGGCTCTCCATTTGAGACTTTTATTTGAATATCGTGTTTTTAAAACCTGTTCGGTTAGAGTTGCCAGATAAAACATCAGATGCCCAGTTAAATTCAAATTTCAGATAAACAACAAATATTTCCTTAGTGTAAGTATGGTCCATGTGTGACTTGCAGCATCTGGCAACTCTGTATGATGCCTTCATAAATTTGGTCTCTTTGTTTGGATTGGTGTCACTCTGGTGTCTGTGGAACTCCTATTTCAGGGGAGTAGAGGGATTTGGGATTTCACCTGCCCCTCTCCCTCAATAAATTCCAACCTGACACATAGTCCACCTTTTAAGTTAGACTATTGCAAATATATTAAAAATCCAGCTTGCCAAGCATAGATGATAAACTGACATTCAGAAAGAAACCTGATTTCATTGTCATTTCCATGGCATTTATTCCTGGTAGCACACAAAGGAATGAGGCATACTTGATTATGGTTCTGGAAACCTGCAGATCATCTAGCCTTTGCTCCTGGCCTGCTGTGTGACCTTGGGTAGGTCACTTCATTCTTCTGAGTCCTAGTCTCTGGAAGTCAAGACATTAAGTGGGGGTGGTTCCTAAGGCCCATTGCAGCCCCAAAGCCCAATGAAGCCTTGAAAAATAGGCAGATAGGATGGTCTTAATTTAAAAACTAGAATTTTCCCATCTGGAAGGGAACTGACTTGATCATGATCAAAAAAAAAAAAAAAAAAAAAAAAGATGCATTTTATTTGTTTCCTAAATGCTTAAAAACATGATTGACTGTAAGAAAGAAAAATCCCGAAACCCTTAAGGAAACATTACATTTTATGGTGTATCCTCTTTTCCATTGAGGAAACATTTGCAATCTGTTTGGGGTAGAGTAGTGTCTGAATCATTACTGCGACTCTGCACCAAAATCAAGAATTTTCTCCTGCTGGAGAGTGCCAGAAACAGATGCTGCTGCTTCTGGGGAGCTATGCAAATTGGTCCTGGCTCACAAACCTGTAGAGGCCAGCAAGGCTGAGGCCAGGGGCCACACACAGGAGTAATATGCATGGATGGTGACAGCAAAAACTTTCTGGTGCCCAGTGCTTCCTTTGTCTCCAGGCACTTGACACACTTTGTCTCTGATTCTGACTCTGGTGGCCAGCACACGGTAATCCACATGGCAGTGGCCTCATTTATTTCTCTCTTCTTGTCCGGAAGAGAGTTGGATTGGGGGACCAGGTTGGGGGAAGAATGCTTCATCTACTGAGGCTGGAGAAGAGAGATAAAATGCCTATTATCCTTATTCTAGGGATGACAAGGGTGAGGCTGGGAGAGGTTCCGAGGCTTTCTAGGTCTCCTGCATGCTTGCAGCATAGCTGGTGAGACCCAAGACTCTGGCTTCTGAACTGGGTTCCAAATGTGTCTCTAGCCTAGACGCAAGAAGGGAAGAATTCCAAAGATCTTTCTGATGTTGACACTTTGGTTCCCAGGAGCATAGAGATGAAGAGCTGTGAAGTCAAGAGCCTTTGCTTTGATTACGAGCTCCAGGAGGTGAAAGCCAATCTGTATTTCACACATAGATTGAATTTCTGGAAGCAGGCCCGGCAAACACTTCCATGCAGTGGACTCCCTGATTTAAGGTAGGAGGCTATAATTAAATATAACCATCCTTGAGAATCACAACAGAAATACCACATGCTAGTGAGTCTTTCCTGCTGTGCCTATCTCGGATCTTTAACTATAATGTGTGAGACATTTGCATGTATTTGCATGCATGCTTGATGTTTTGAAATGGTGCATCGCTTCAGGGATGGATTGTTTTGGTCCTGAGGACTTTAGTGGTACAAATGAAGCCAAGTTTTCCATTTGGAGGAGGCAATAAAACCCAAGAATAGAGATCCTGGGACCAGAATCTTAAGTTCAGATGGCACCTTAGATCCTTAGCCTCTCCTGGTGGGAAGCACCACCTTCTACTTGTAGGCAGGGCCTTTGCACCACTTGATCCCCTTGCTTGGGCTGTTTTCACCAGATTTGCTCCCAGGTTCATGAAGACATTTAGGGCTTGAGGAAGCGAAGAACCTGGCCTGAAGTGGGTGTGATCTCCAACTTGAGACACATTATCTCAATTTCCCCTTTTTTTCCTTAAGAGGGAGTGGACCTGGATAATCAGGGAACATAAGACTGATTTATTTCTGCAGCTGTGGAAAGCCAGGATCCAGAGAATGGATGATGAAGGAGGTAGGACTTGCCCAGAATGAGCTCCCAGCTGAGGAGGGATAAGAGGCAGGTGTCTCCCTAGGGAATAAAAAGGGGGGATCAAAGTTTGGCAAGAGAGTACTGAGTTTGAAATTCCCGCCCGCCCCCCCCCCCCCAAATATAATTGTGCAATTGTGAGAGTATAATTCCTCACTCTGAACTGTGAGAATTAGGCTGGATTCCTCTAATCAGGTATAAAGACTTGATTCAGTCAAAAGACTCGATTGTTGTGTAAACCTGCAAACCCGAAGTGTCAAATGGGTTTATATAAATGATCAAATTTATTCCAAAGCAATTATGCCTGATATAGTGGGGAATAGGAGACTGCTAAGGACTTCACAGGGAGCATCTCATTTCACTTTTACCACACTTTTGTGAGGCCCAGACTTACACTCATTTTCCAAGTGAGGAAATTAAGACTCAGAGGCTCAAGTAACTTGCCTGAGGTCACACAGCTAAGTAAGTAGTCAGTTTTGTTTGGTCTCAAAACTCAAGGCCTTTACCATTGTAATAAACCATCTGAAAAAGGAGAGACAAAAGGAGCTTGATTTGACAAAATATGTAGGACTCCGCCTAGGCAGACTTTGTAAGAATTACCATGATAACTAAGGGTGAAGATTTTACATTTGACTTCTAATTTTTAAATTTTATTTAAAAAAAAATAGTGCATCATGCCAAAGTGGGAAGGTTTCATCCATGTAGTGAATTCTCCAAATTATCATCTAGAGGTGGAATAGACCTGGGGAAATCATTTCATCCCACTAGGACTCCCCTTTCTATGGAGTATTTAAGGGGTATAGAACTCCAGGACTTTGAGAGTCCTCTTGTCCTGTGGATCTATTTCCAGCCCTTGAACAGCAAATTTTTCCTGGGAGGATAGCTATCCTTTCATTTTGCCTCTAGACAAAACTCCATAAGTGTAGGGTGTTCTTGAGCCTTGCTAGCGATGAATCTATAGTTGCCCCTAACCCACTGAGAACCCCAAGAGTCTAGCCCCTCTGGGACCCCAGAGGTGGGACTGGCTCAAGGACCCAGGAGGCCAACCCTAAAGTCACTCAGGAAAGTGTGGGCCGAACTGGCTCTTATGCCCAGGCTCTTGACCCTAGGTTTGTGGGGTTTTTGCAACAATTCACAAACACTAACTGGCACATGAGAAGAGGAAGCTGCCATTCCTGAGGTCCTACAGAATTGAGAGCTCATTATAAGGCACAGCGAGAATTATTTATGGCCTTGTCTTACTGAATCACTCTTGTGAAGTTGGAAGAATCAAGCACATCTTCCTACTGTCGAATCCTGAAAACCTTGACAATGGTTATCAGAGGCTTCTAGGCTTTCCTTTTTCAAGGTTAAGTTTCTTTATTTTAGGTGGGATGATGGGAGAGACAGGAGCATCCAGGAAGAAATGAAGGGGATGGTGGAGGGTCTGGAAGGCCAGATAACAAGTCAAAACAGACTGGGGGGGGGGGGGGGGGTTGGGCACAGTCATTCTCTGCAAGTACACAAAGGGATGCTGCTCCCAGGGAGGAACTGGTTAATTTCCTAATAACCATTAAAAAAGGCTGAACTAAAACTAATGAGTAGACCAGATGAGCCTTGAGCTACCTCTCAAGTCAGAAGTCCTATGACTTGCCATGTACAAATCCCCCTTCCTATTCTTTAATTACTCTGATCATTGTCTGCAGACTCTCTCCCTCCTGCCACATAGGGACCAAAATGGATCCCCATACTCTAATGTCTGATTAAAAAAAAAAATAGCCAGAGATACCATTATAACTGGCACAGGAGCTACAAGACAGCACAATTCAGCTCCTTCATTTCCCTAATAATGAATAAAATCACACCAGCAATTTCCCCTTGAATACATTTGTCAATCAAAGACCCAACACTTAGAGAGCTCCCCCCCAGAGTGTCCTCCAGGTACTATCTGTAAGCGAGAGGAGGCACACTTCTCAGCATCGTTATAACTGGAGCAAATAGGCTGAGGGCTTGTTTAATTTTTTAAAAGAGGGTTCTCCAGCTTTTGGCTGGTCTAATGAAAACTGGTCTGTGTCTACTTTGACTGAATCCTTTGCACAATGACACTGCCCTGTTCTATAATTTCTGCTAATTGCCACTTGAACAAAAGCCACATTGTATAGCTTCTGGACTGCTCTGTAGTCTCAGAGTAGAACCGGCCAGAATGTCTAAAGCAGTCTCATCGTGAAAGCTTCTTCCCCAGGACTGACTGTATTTATCTATATTGTGGTGGCTGAAAGCCGATTTTCAAACTGAGTCTGAGTATGTTCCATAGAAGAAAAATTTAAGCAGAGACCCTGAGTTGGAAATTCAAATATTTCCATGCTGATGACACCACCTTTTAATATTTTGGTAGAGTAGGAATAATTGTAACTTAATAAGTGAAGTCTTCAAGAATTTCTTTCTTTCTTTCTTATTTGGGAGTGGAGGGTATGTAGTTAGTGATTGAGTACGTCTGTGTAAGGAATTAATTAATTACTGTCATATGAATGTCATTCCTTCCTTCATTCGTTTCGTGTCTTTCTTTCTTTCTTTCTTTTTCTTTCTTTCTTTCTTTCTTCTTTCTTTCTTTTCTTCTTCTTTCTTTTCTTTTCTAACATAGGCTCTATACTCAATGCGGAACCCAAATGTGGGGCTTGAACTCACTGCTCTGAGATTAAGATCCAAGCTGGGGTCACGAGTCTGATGCTTAACCCATTGAGCCATGAAGGCACCCCAAGAATGTCTATTTTGAAATGAGCTCATTTGCTTTAGAAATTTAAGAGATTTCATTGGAGTTTGTAGTGTTCAGAGGTCATAGTGAGTAAAATGGTGAAGTTAGAGGGTTCTGGCATGAATTTTCTCTGTGACTTTGGGTTCTCACTGCCTTCATGAATGTTTTCTGGCTGTGAAGGGCCCTGTAATGAGCTTAGATGATTAGCCATGACCAGAGAACCTTTCGTGCATGGGGTCTTGAAAACAGAGGCATGAAATTGTAGGGTTGGGATAGAGGTCATTACGGTCCAGCCACTCAACCATCCATTTTAAAAACCTAATTTCAGTATCCTCAGACTCACTCAGAGATTGGCCACCTTTGAGGACCTGATAAAAACTATGAAAACTATTCCCAGTTTTCGGTATTTCACAGACACGTTAAAAAGTACCTTAGCTCCTCTATCACTCAATTTAAGAAAATCTAGCCTGGATAAATGTGGTTGATCTTCTGGTGACTGGGCTGGGTGAACTGCTATAGACTTTGTATTTCACAAAGCAATAACTGTAAAAAAAGAGAGAGAGAGAAGTTTTGAGATAGAGTTGCCAGTTTTTAATTTTGCTGGGTAAAGACATAAAAACAAGATCATCAACTCACCACTATTCCATAAAAGAAAAAAAATAAAAAATAAAGTAGTAAAGATACAATCTTGGCATCAAGGAGGATCCTTTAATTGAATAAATCTTTCTTTATTAGGAAAAGATTAAAATTTTCTATTTTAAAAAATTCACTCCAAATTTATCAAGCAATAGTCCTGGTGTTTGGCTACCATAGCTGTACGGATTTTGGCCATTTCTTTCTTTGGAAAACAGTATAGAAGCTACACAGGAGAGTTTTTGTTCAAGGAGCAACTGGCAGGCACAGTGGAACAGGGCAGGGGCACCATGTGAAGGATTTAACCAAAGCAGATTCAAATCCCTTGTGCAGCATCTTTACCCACCCTTTTCTTGGTGGCTGTGTACCTTTCCCTCACCACAGGCAGTGGAGGGAAATTTACTGTGTCCAAGACTGAATTTTGAGGTTGCTGTAGAATAATGGTGAGCTGAAACCCAACACCCACCCATTGTCCCTTGTTCTACCCTGGGCCATAGGAAACACATTTCATTCCTTTCCCTGTGACAGCCCTTCACAGACCTAAAGACAGCCAGTCTGTCCTTCCTTCCCTGAAGACAGCCAGTGTGTCTTTCCTCCCCACTCTTTTGCCCTTCACCATGGGAAACATTTCTAATCCTACCATAATTTCAAGGCAATTAATCATCCTGATGGTGGTACCCTGGCATTCAGTTCGATTTGTCTTAAAATGTATTGTACAGAACTGAACTCCGGACCTTGGAGAGACTCAGCTGTCTTAGAGGAGAGGAGAATTATTGCCTCCCCCTTTTGTTGGAATGTTGTTTTGTTTGCTTGTTTTTAAGTAAAAAAAGTCTTATTTTTCTGATTTTTAAACTCAAATTGAACTTGTGACTAAAGCCAGTAAAGTTTTTATTCTTACATGGCCCTTCTGTTGGTTGTCTCGTTTCACAAATGTGCTCATTTCATCTTTTTTCCCCCAATCCTGTTTCTGCCCTTACCACTCTCAATTATTGTCCAAATTGATCCCTTATGAGATAGGCATTACCCTCATTCAAAACCAGACAAAAACAGTACAGAAAACAAACCAAAACTATGTTCAATACATTTCATGAATATAAATGCAAAAATGCTTACAAAAGATTAGCAAACTGAATTTAGCCATACAAAAAAAGGCTAATACATCATGATCAAATGGGGTTCATACCAGGAATATAAGGCTAAGTTTAAAATTAAGAATCAACCAACATATGTGGTATAGGCAGGGTCCTGCGTTGGTCTTCTGGAGGAAGGTCTCACCAAATGAAATCTTACCATTTACAACGATGTGGATGGAGCTAGAGAGAATGTCAGTCAGAGAAAGACAAATACCATATAGTTTCATGCATATCTGGAATTTAAGAAACAAACAAATCAACATAGTGGGGAAAAGAGAGACAAACCAAAAAGCAGATTCCTAACTGTAGAGAGCAAACTAATGATTACTGGAGGGAGGTGGGTGGGGAGATGGCTTAAATAGGTGATGGGTATTAAGGAGGGCATTTGTGGTGAGCACTGGTATTGTATGTAAGTGATGAATCACTAAATTCTACACCTGAAATGAATATTCAACTGGAATTTATTTATTTGTTTTAAAGATTTTTTTTTTATTTACTCAAGAGAGACACACAGAGAGACAGAGACATAGGCAGAGGGAGAAGCAGGCTCCCTATAGGGAGCCTGTTATGGGACTAGATCCTTGGACCCAGGATTACATCCTGAGCTTAAGGCAGATGCTCATCTCCTGAGCCACCTAGGCATCCTTTAACCTGAATTTAAATAAAAACTTGGAAAAAAATAAAAAATAAAAATCAACCACAGTAAGTCACCATTTGGCAGCATAAAGTAGAAAAGCCATATGATAATTTCAGTTTATGTGGAAAAAATGTTTGTAGTCAACACACATTTATGATTAAAAACAACAACAACAACCCCAAAACTAACTAGAGACAGAAGGAAATGTCTTCAATTTGTTAAAAGATATCTATGAAAAACCTATACTGTATATCATACATAATGGTAAAAGACTAGCTACTTTTCCTGTAAGATTAGGAAAAAACGAGGATGTTTGCTCTCACCTCTTCTATTCAGCATTGTAATGGAAGTCTTGGCCTGTACAATAAGACAAGAAAAAGAAATAAGAAGCATCAGTGTATAAAGGAGGAAGTAAAACTATCATTATTAACATGATTGTTATGCAGAGAATCCTAAGAAATTGACAAAAAAAAAATCTACTAAAATTCATGGTAAAATGTAGGCACAGGTCACTGTGAAAAAATCAATAGTATTTTTATACACTAATGAACAATTGAAAAATTAAATTAAAATACCCTTTCCATGACATAAAAACACTAAATACTTAGGGGCAAATATGAAATACATATCTTTACTGAAAACCTTAGAATGTTACTGATGAAATAAGGAAACTAAATAAATGAAGAGCTATACCATGCTCATGGATAAGAAAAGCCAATATTGTTTTGATTTCAGTTATCTCCCAAATAAATCTGTTGATTCAATGGAATAGCAGTCAAAAATCTCACAGCCTTTTTTTTTTTTTTGGTAGAAATTGACAAGCCAAAAATAATTTAAAAAGAAAGTTTATTTATTAAACTTTGAACTTATTTCATTTTAAGACTTACTGTAAGCCTATAGTAAAAAAGTAGCTATCCTATCAGCATAAATATAGAAATATAGATCAGTGGAACAGAAGAGAGAATCCAGAAATATACCCAAATATCTATGGGCAAGTGACATTTGACAAAGATGCCAGAAAACTTTAGTAGGGTAAGGATAGTCTTTTTCAACAAATGGTGTTGCAAAACTTGATATCCTTGTGGGAAAAAAAAATGAACTTTGCTCCTGACTCATACAACAAATATGAAGATGGATCATGGACCTAAATGTAAGGGTTAAAACTCCAAAACTTTTAGAAAAAAAATATGAGAAGATCTTTGTGATTTGAGAGTAGGCAAAGTTTCTTAGGCCACAAAAAAGACAAACCTTTAACAAAAAAATTGGTAAAATGAACCTCATTAACATTTAAAACCTCTGTTCTTTGAAAGATGCCATTAAGAAAATGAGTAGACAAGTCCTAGACAGAAAATATTTGCAATATATATATATATATATATATATATATATATATATACTTAGAAAAGGTCTTGTATTTAAAATAGACAAAGAACTCCTATAGCTCAATAATGAGAAGACAAACAGCTTCATTTCTTTAAAGATTTTATTTATTTACTTATTTCTTTGAGAGAGGGAGAAAGAATGAGCATGATTTGGGGGAATGGCAGAGGGAGAAGGACAAGCAGACTCACTGCTAAGCTGGGAGCCTGACGTGGGAATCCATCCCAGGACACTGAGATCATGACCTGAGCTGAAGTTAGATGCTTAACCTACTAGGCCACCCAGGCACCCCTTAAAACATTTGAAAAGATATTTGACAAAAGAAGATGTAGGAACAGTCAATAAGTGCATGAGAGAATTTCAGAATCAGTGGTCGCCAGATAAATGCAAATTAAAATCGTGAGGTAGCCTACTCATCCACGAGGGTGGCTAAAATTAAAAAAGCCGACAATATTAAGTATTGGTGAGATTCTGGAAGCAACTGGAACTCTCACACATTCCTTGGTGGGAGTGAAAGAAACGGAACGATCACTTTATAAAACATCTTGGAAGTTTCTTCACAAAGGTTAACGTACCTTATCATATGACCCCAAATTCCACACCCAGGTGTTTATGCAAAAGGAATGAAAACATTTCTTGTGTTCAAGAAGACATGTACAAGAATATTCATAGAAGCTTTATTCGTAATAGCCTCGAATATCCGTCAACAGTGAATGGACGTACCAACTGTGCTGTTTCACCCGGAAGACTACATGCAGCAGTAAAAAGAAATGACCTACAGATACATGCGACACGGATGATGCTGATCAAAAGATGCCAGACACGAAGGAGAACCCAATATATGATTCCATTTACATGAGCTTGTGGAATAGGAAGAACCAATCTATAGTGAATGACAGCAGAGCAAGTTGCTGCCTGGGGCTGGGGCTGGGGCTGGGGCTGGGGCTTGGAGTGGGGACCAACTGCAAAGGGATAGGAGGAAACTCTTTGGGGTCATGAAAATGTTCCACATTCTGATTTTCATGGTGGTTATTCAGGTGTGTACACGTATCGAATTCTTTCAACGGTTTACTTAATATGGGTTGTTTCATGCTTTGTGAATTATCCCTCAATCAACAGACAAAACCCCCTGTGTCTCCTGTATCCCATGTCATCCGGGCTCTCATTCTAAGAGGGAGTACTAAGTGGTTAACCCTCAGTCCCTCAGTATGAGACTTAAAGGACCTCAATGTGCAGCATTTCTGGAACATTCTCCGGCACGCGGACACTGCTGTTCTTGTCAGGGTGAGCCCGCTGCTCAGCCTGCCTGGGGCAGTCCCAGTTTACTGTAGCTGTCTCTGCCTTCATAGTCACAGTGCTGGTTCACACTTCTGACGATTGCTGGTTTAGATGCTAAGTTATTTGGCTGCCGGCCTATCCCGGCCTCTCACTTAAGGTGCTGTGGGAGATCCAGCCTTTAGGAGTGTGCTCATGAGCCCGGGGGCTGCCACCACCTTCTCCTGGATGCCCTGCTGCAGGTATTGGGGCCTGGGGTTCCCTCCTGCCAGCCAGTACTTCACAGATGCTGCCCACGTGCTGGGCACCCTCGTGCTGAGTGCTCGGTGTGGCCTGGTAGCCTTCAGAACTCAAACTAGTCCCCGGAGGGAGGCACCCCTCAGTACATAACACTGCCTTTATTCACACAGAGATGCACTTGATCTGGGGCAATCGTAAGATTTTTTTTTTTTTTTTTTTAAGCAAAATAAGCCAAGCCAGCGTTAGGCACTGGTGATGTCATCATGACCTCTGGGCATAACTCCTCAGCATCAGCTCCAATCAATACGGCCTTCGGGTCAGGAGTTCAGCAATTCTGTTTGCTGGTTGAGGGGCCCAGGCAGGGGAGGAGGATGGGTTTGGGGCCACGAGAGACATGATTCATTCTCCTGCTACAGTGAGAAATGGAGATTTTTAAAAAAGATTTTATCTATCATCTATCATCTATCTGTCTAAGAGAGAGAGAGAGAGAGCAGGAGTAGAAGAGGCAGAGGGAGAGGGAGAGAGAGAACCCCAAGCAGACTCTGTGAGGAGCAGGGACCCCTATCAGGGGCTCGATCCCAGGACCCTGACTGAGATCATGACCGGAGCTGAAATCAGAAGTCAAACGCTCCACGGACTGAGCCACTGCAGCGCCCCTCTTTCTTTAATTTTTTTAAAAAGATTTTATTCATTTATTCATGAGAATACACAGAGGAGAGAGAGAGAGAGAGGCAGAGACACAGGCGGAGGGAGAAGCAGGCTCCATGCAGAGAGCCTGACATGGGACTCGATCCCAGGTCTCCAGGATCACACCCTGGTCTGAAGGCAGCGCTAAACCACTGAGCCACCTGGGCTGCCCTTTCTTAAAAATTTAAAAAAATATTTTTGCTTTACTTTGTTTATTTTGTCCCCATGTATGTTTGCCTTTTCCTACTAAGGCTACCACTTGTCTTCCTGCCCCGTCTGAATCCCCATCCATCACGAGTGGGCCGTGCACTGAAATGCCCACAGCGCCCCAGGCAGGAGACCTCGGTCACAACACCCCAACGGCATTTTCATTGCCTCTGCCCCCTCGTCTCAGGAGGATAAGTTTTCCCTTGGGATGGAAACCCTGTGTCTGTGAAGAGAGGAAAGGGGATTTGATGCCCTATTGGCCTAGTTCCTTTGTGCAGGGCCTGTTGGCATGGTGGTCAGATAGGCACCCACAGCAGCGACCCCAGCCCAGTGGCCCTGCCGGGGTCTCCTCCAGTGGGTGTCAGCATGAGTGTGGATCTTAGAGGGTCCAGGGCTCTGGGTGCCTGATGTGAAAGCTGCCCTCTCTTCACTCATGTCTCTGATTTCCTGATCAGGCAAGGATCAAGGATCAGTTTGTGATGACTTGTGTCTAACACCTGGTTAACAGTCCTTAACACCATTTGGTTGTTTGGTTGGGTTTTTTTTTTTTTTTCAAGATTTTATTTATTTACTCATGAGAGACACAGAGAGAGGCAGAGACACAGGCAGAGGTTGAAGCAGGCTCCATGCAGGGAGCCTGACGTGGGACTCGATCCCGGGTCTCCAGGATCATACCCTGAGCCAAAGGCAGCCACTCAACCCCTGAACTACCCAGGTGCCCTTGTTGGTTTTGTTTTTAAACAAAGGGAGCGGGCTCCACATCAGAGCCCTCCTCAGGGATGCCCCTCTGGCTCGCAGTTTTAGTTTCCATTTTCTAGCTAACAACAATTAATAAAGCCACTTTTCAAAAACAATAAAGAATTTTTTTTATAATTATGAAAACTTTTATTGTGTATAAATTTGGGAAAATATAGAAAACTAGACAAGGTATAATTACGTTTTATCCCTCCACTGTAATATTTTCATGCCTTTCTTTTTTTTAATATCAAAATTGAATCATGTTCTTTTTATCTTTCTCTGTTCTTTCCCATGAATATAATAACCTACCTATTGCTATGTTGTTGTAAGTGCTGTGTAAATAGAATATTAGAGGTTTCTTTTTTTATTATAAAATAAAGTGTAAAAAGGTAAAACAAGAATACAAGAAATAAAAGCAATGCAATTTCTTAGGGAATGTCACTGTTAAGATTTTAACATATTTCTTTTTACTTTTTGTTCTTATAAGTATTTGTAATAAGTGCATGTAATTAAAAAAATTGAATCATGCAATTTTACAGGAACAGTTTTCATAGTTGCCTGGTATTTTACTCTATCCTGCCTTTTTTGTATCTGTAGCACATGTTACCAAACCATTTTATTCTTGTGGCTTGTTTTTTTTTTTTTTTTTTTTTTTGATGTTTGTGTATATATGTGGTGTATATATGTTTCACTAAACAATGTGGCAAAGAATTTTTAGAATTTTAGATTGTTTGGTTGAGTTAGAGACCTCAAAAGAGTCATTAATTCAGGGGATGAGCATTTTTAAGGTTCTTATATGCATCCCTCAGTTGTTTTCTTAAAGAAGTGTTTTAATTATCTTCCCACAAGCAAAGTATAAAAGTTTATCACACCCTCTTCAGCACACAGAGCTGTTGTTTATGAGATTTTTAAAAACTAATCTGATAGGCAAAGAGTCATATTTTTGGTTTTTCAATTTGCATTCTTAAATTCCTGCTGTGAGTACCCTTGTCCCTTATGTTTGTACAGTTCCTTTTTTTTTTTTTTTCTCATTTATGCAGATGCTATGGGTCCTGGATGGGCTTATCAGGTCAGGAGGCTAGGGTTCATCTCAGGATTTGGTAGAAAAGTGAAATTTTAGGAAAGTCCCTTAAGTTGCATGGAGCTGCCTTTGGCGTCACCACATTTTACGTCTCCAGCAGGTGGCCCTGACCTTAGTCTGTTCACCCAGAGTCTCCAAAACCAGACAGTTCAGACCATTCTTCTTTTGTACCCTAAGACACACAGGAGAAGTGAGAACAAGAGGTGAGTGAACAAAAGAGACGGGTAAGTAGACTCATGAAGATTTATTAAAACAAACAATCCTCCCCCTTGCTGTAATAAAAAAAAATTAATATCCCAGGACACATTAGGGTTGGTAAGGATTCACCCTAAACCCCAGAATATTCTAAGGTGACAGAGCTGGATTGGAAAGTGCATAGACAGACCTGGATGAGGATCCTGACACTACCCCCCATCAAGCTGTGCACACCTGGACAGGTTATTTGAACTCATGCTCTGCATCTGCAAAATAGGCTAATGATCCTTTCCTCTCAGGACTTTGGGTGATTACATCAAATACTGTTCATTTAATGGATAAAAAAGTCAAGGTTGGCACATGCAGGCCTTCAGTGAACAAGAGCTTTAAAAAACATTCCAGATTGAGGATACTGTATTCTGAATTTTCAGAAAAAAAGAAAAAAAAGTACTTTTGGTAGTTTGAGGTAAATATCTTTATTGTATTTCAATACTTGAACAAGTTGGTGAGATGATAGTAGGATTTTATATTCTCAGGAGCTTTCAATCTTCCCATCATTGATGAAAGCATGCATTTCAGCATTTGCTTAAAATCTGCTGGAATTTTCAGGAGATGATTGATTTATCCCTACTGAGAATAACAGCATTTTTTGGGTTTTCTTGAAAATCCAGAATAATTTATTTTTCTAAAATTTTGTCTTTTTAATCACTCAGCAGATCAAAGTTGTAGCATTAGGTTGCTTTTATTACTGGTTGGGTTTCATTAAGTGAAAGGATGGTGTTTGCTGCTTGCTAAGTGCTTCTTCACCCCCCCCTCCCAACTTCCTGGGAACTCACTGAAATCAGGATAACAAAAGGAGCATTTGGTAATGCCACTGAAGGTCAAGGCAAGATGCATCAGAATACTCAAGAGAAGAGGTAGGAGAAGGCCATCCCAACAGTGTTAAGATCTGGTTGTATGATAGGTGTGCCAACCATGGCCTCCAAGAGAGCCCCTTCCTCCCTCTGTGGGGTCTCCTTCTTTCCCATCCAGAATAAAAACAGATAGTGATGGGTGAGGGCCAACACGAGTATATAGGGGAGGCTGGAAAGAAGGGGGTGGGGTCCAGGGAGAGGAGAGGTGGGGACAAGAAGAGTCTCCTAGAGGAAGGGGTTTAGTTTCTAGTGACTATGTGTGTGTGTTGGAAGGGGCGCTGTGACAGAATAGCTGTGTCCCCTGAAAAGGTCACTAGTGGAAGGAAACCGGGGAGCTTGTGTCAACTCTGCACCTGCCTGGGGTACGGTGTGGGTGGAAGATCTGGCTGGAAGTATAGGCAAGGGCAGCTCTGCAGCACCAGAAAGGAGTGGTAAGTGGGGTTTGGGTGTGGAGGATTCCCTGAATTCATTCAGTTGATATTTTCTGGGCGCCTGCTGTATGCCAAGCCCTGTGTTGTAGGCTGGGGGTGTAGGAAGCAGGACCTGGTGTGGGGCACAGAGACACAAATCCAGCACAGTGAGATGGAAGCTGCCAGAGGAAGCCCACAGAGTGGAGAGTGTCAGTGCCAGGGGTCAGGAGGGGCTGCAGAGAAGCCAAGATCAGCTCAGTGAGTCTTTGAGGATGAACTGGCAGTTCCCAAGCAGATGCGGGGCATGGAACACCCTTCATCCTCTTATTTTTCAGAGCCTAATGGATGACAAAAATGGCTCTGGAAACAGATGGGGTTGGGTTGAAATCTGGGCAGGCTCTGTGACAAATTGTGTGACCTCGGACAGCTGACAACTCTCTGAGACTTTCCTCACCTGTAAATTGGAGGAATAATACCCCCTACCTTGTAGGGTTGTTTCAAAGACTGTGTGGAAACCAAGCGCATGCGTGGCCCACTGTAATAATTATATTGGTTTTAAATAATATAATACGAATATGATCAATGGAACAGTTGTGTCTCTGATTCAGCCACAAGCCAGGCAAGCCATTTCCATTCTTTGGATCTGATTCCTCAGCTGTAAGATGGGCGCATTGGACCAAATGGCCGCCAAGCTTCCTTCCAGCTTGAGCATCCAATGAGGTATTGCTTTGCATTATTAATTGTCTTCTCCTGTAGAATCTTCCTCTTCTAGATGTACTTTGAGCCTTTGCTGTGCCTGGAAGAGTGCCTTGCTCATAGTTGTAGCTCAGTGAGTAAGAGCTGAGTAATTATCACCAACTTGCTGTTTGCTTGAATACCACGGGATCACAAGCAGGGTTCTTATTTGAGGGTTTCTTAAGACATACATGAGACGTGAGCTCTTCCAACAGAATGACTGTCCGTGTTCTATACATGACTGAAAAGGGTATGTGGCTTTGACCTTGAAGAGTCCATGGATATCTAACTATATTCTCAGGGCAGATGCAGGCAAAATGCTTGTTTCTGGTGCCCAGAACTGCATGTTGATGGAAAGAAGATCAGAAATGGTACTTTCTTGGAGATGCCAGTTGGTTCTGGGTGAGGGGCCACAAGGCATACTGTGGGGAGTAGCTGGCACCCCATCTCTCTCTACTGTGCAGGGTGGCAATTCCTGGCTCCTTGACTATTGTCTCAGTTCATTTATCTGCCTTTTTAGTTCAATGTGTGAGTATTTCAGGCTATAAAAAACTATCCTATGGTTCATGGGCTTTGCCAATCTAAACTTCTGTGTTCTTGGCCACGTCCTTTCCTTTGGGGGGAAGGGAAGGGAAGGAAGGGGGGAAGGGAAGGGGGGAAGGGGAAGGGAAGGGAAGGGACGGGAAGGAAGGGAAGGGAAGGGAGGGAAGGGAAGGAAACGGGACAGCGAAGAAGGAAGAGAAGCGAAGCAGAAGGAAGAGAAGAGAAGAGATAAGAAGCTCCGGGCTACGGACTGTCGTTAAGTTAAGGGCATTGCCGTTCCTGTCACTTTCCTTTCTTCCTTTCCTTTCCTGTCCTTGCTTTCTTTCCTTTTCTTTCCTTTCCTTTCCTTCCTCTTTTTTTCTTTTCTTTTCTAATTGTAGTTCCAGTATAGTTAACATACAGTGTTATATTAGTTTTGGGTGTGCAGTATCAAGATCCAACACTCCCATACATCACCCGCGCTCATCACACTAAGCGTACTCTTAATCCTCATCACTTGTTTCACCCCTCACGCCCCCTCGAATCCTCAGTCTGTTCTCTAAGGTGAAGAGCTTGTTTCCTGGTTGGTCTCTTTTTTTCTTTGTTCGTTTGTTTTGTTCCATAAATGCCACAGATGAGTGAGATCCACATACTTTGCAGACCCTCCTTCAAGAGACACAGAGCACCGGGGTGCCCTCTCTTTGAATGTTCTGAGTCACCAACATGACTTCCACTATGTTTGTAGGCGGATGGAAATTGCATTCTACTAATGAGTGTTCTTGGACTTTATTAAAATGGGTGCCACTTTCCCCTTTAACAGGCATGGAAAATGGCCCTAAATTTGAATCCGTTCTCACGAGGAAGCTAGTATCAGGATTGAAAATGAAACAAACATATTTTTTCCCCTTATTGCAGCGTTTCCATTTTGATCTTGAAGATTTCTGAGGGTCCTGTTCCTCCTTCCCTCTTCGCCACTGCATTTACCGTGCAATGCGGCAATAGGGTTTTTCTCCCTTGCAATAAGGGTGGTTGCCCTGTCATCTCCTGTTGTCTGCGGGGCTCCAGGGCATCCTCCATGTCCCTAAATAGGCTGAGTTGAACAACTCTGCAGTGGGTGAGAAAATACTCTGCTATTCACAGGATGCGGTTTTGCATTAAATGGCTCCCGCATAATCCCCCGTGGAAGCAAGAATAGGATGCATTTCTACCTGCTGGCGGCCACCTCCACAGAGTCACAGCATCGTGCTCACCTGGATTTCGGGTTATGCGGATACCAGGTCCGTTGGCTTTAATGAAAGGAGGAGGGAGAAACCCACCAAAATCCCTAAAACCTTTTCGACATCTGTAATGTCCCATTTCTGCCAACCAGAATCTCACGCCAGTGATTTGCTCAACAGCTGGGTGATGACATGCTTTTTGGGTGCGATATATACACTAGGCCATTAGTCTGCAAGCAGCGGTTGTCAGCTTTGTTCCCATTTAGAGTAATTTTCTCACTAATATGGCATATTCTTCAGGGATAAAATGCATTTTCCAGCCAGATATTCCCCCTAATAGTGAAGTTGGTTTAATGATCAGATTTCAGCCCAGGGAAGGTAAGCCTGCGATTGCTGCTGGTTGTATACCGAAGCTACCAAAACCGAAAAGGCTTATTTTAAAACACATTCACATGAACAGGCAAAAACCTCTCCTTTCCAGATTAATGAAGCTCATTTGAGGGCAAACTTAGACATGAATTTAAGAGCTAAGTAAGGTACTTAGAACCTGTCGGGGCAAAGCACACATAGGTATATATATTTGAACTGTAATGATGGCTGGTGGGGTTTTAATAGGGGCGGTGATAACTGCCGAGCCACAGAAAGGCAGGTGTCTGGAGGCCAACCCTCCCTCGAATGACAACACACGATTTTCACCCCCTTCCACGTAGAGGCCTTGAATATTCAAATCAATTAGACAATTAATTCCCACCCTGCGAACCTGCATGTCAAGCCTCAGCCTGTGGCCAATTTCTTTGGTTGAATTATAACCCCCCTGAAAAGCAGCGGTTCCTAATGGGAAAGCTGACGGAGTCTTAAGTACATGTGGCGAGTGGAGCGGCTATAATTAACTCTGCTTTGGATCCCCCCTCCCCCATTAATATTTTAAAGATTTTTAATTAAAATAATTACATGAATTTATGAAAAATACTCAAGCACCTAAAGTATTTCTACGGTGCCCCGGTCTCAGGGGCACCTTCCTGGTGTCACTTGGGTGTGGATTTCCACCCTGTTATCACCCTGGGCCGGGCTGGGCCAGCTGGGGGGAAGGATTTATTCCCGAAGCCCAGGACTTCTCCCTTTTACCTTTGTGATCGTGGTGTGAGGAGCCGCATGCCCACAACTGAGCCTTCTTGGCTTGGCAACATGGATGTTTCTTTATTTCTCTCTTGCTTTGTTCTTCCTTTCCTTTTACTCCCCACTGTTTATTCTCCTGAGACAAAAGCCCTTCCTTCTCCCTTCTTCACTTTGTTTACGGAACTGCTAAGGGCAGTATAGTGTATAGTGAAGGATGAGGGGGGTGATGGCAACGAACTTTCTCTGCAAAAGGCCAGATGGGAAATATTTCAAGCTTTGCTCCTCAGCTCTGCCGTGTTAGCACAAAAGCAGACAGGGACCATACATAAATGAACAAGCGTGGCTGTCTCCCAATAAAACTTTATTTAGGGACATGAAAATTTGAATTTTCGTGTAATTTTTACATGTCATGAAACATTCTGCTTTTAATTTTTTCCCAACTATTAATTTACTCATATCGAAACTATTGGTACCTAACCAGCCATTACAAAACAAACAGCAGGCAGGGATTTGGCCCTCGGGGCATAGTTTGCCTATTCACGGTGGCTCTCCACCCGGGTACAGACTGCTTGGCTGTTGTGGCTGTTGCAAGGTCCAAGCTGCGTGACTGTGGCCCAGTGGTTAGCCCTCTCTGTGCCTCTGCCTTGTTGTGTAGAGCATGAAGATGGTGGTGATGGTATTCTCCTTGGAGTCTGGTTGTGACGACTCAAAGTGATGATAGCAACCACAGGGCTCACCGAGGGACATCTCATACTGGCTCTGGCCTTAATTTGCTCTGCGATCTTGAACAAATGACCAGACTTTTCTAGACCTCAGATCCCTCATTTATCACAACAAACAAAAACTTAAAACACCTGGGCTTGGGCCATCCAGGGGCCACGTCTGGCCCCTGGGGTGAGTGCTGCATTTATTGGCATCAGGGTGGTGGCCCCTGGTGGGCTTTGCTTCTTGGCACGTTCAGGTTTTGCAACCGTTGAGAGAATATGCCCTAACACAGAACATTGAGTGGTGAGCTGACACATCTTGGGCACTCCTTGGAAGAAAGGATTGGGCCCTTTTGTTTTTGTGACTGGCCCTGATGTTGAGCATTTCTAGGTATTCTGATGGCTTTCGCTGTCCTCGTCAGCCCTGTGTTTTACCCCATGAAATCAACTGGGAGAGGCTAAGACTGACCTCAGATCACTCAGGAATTTGAGCCAAGGTCATCCTGACTCCAGAGGCCAAACTTGAGTCATTCTCCTTATGATTGCTGCCATGTCTATATATCATCTGTACTACCGTCTACTTAATATTTTAAAAATAGTCTCACTATTTGCACTTAGGCTCCTTTTAGAAAAATTTCCTTTAGAACCAAATTTATTTTGTAGCGCAGACATGATGTGCTATTTATATCTTAGCTAATAAACATTTTTTTAAAAAGTAAATGAGTTTATAATGTGGACCATTGAAAATCATCTTAAGGATGGTTGGTTATCTTAAGGGTGTCTGCTCTTCAGAAAACATTGCATTAGGCTCTGTGTTCGCAGCTAAATGTGGTCAGAGCCTTGGCATCCAGCCAGTCCTTTGGATGGCCCAGCCCTTCCTATGGCCTTGGCAACCATCTCCAACTCCCACTGGGCTCCATGTTGGGACTAGCACTTGTTAGAGGACTTCCTCTATCTCCTCCCCAGCTTCCCACAAAGCCACCTTCTGCAGCTGCCAAGTAGACTAGCTCCCTGGTCACCAGACTGGACTCTAGAGCTCATCTTCTAGAGCCATCCTTCCTGTCACCACTGCTCCCCACCCCACAGGGATGTTCTTGACATCTTCTTCTCCTGCTTCTTCTTCTTCTGATGCTCTCGACTTCCGAGTGCCTAGGAAAATGTCCATTTTTGGTCCCATCTACTTAACAGCTCAGCGCCATGGAAAGAATCCCAGGCTCCCTGAGATCTGCATTCTGATCCCGAATGGGCCTCTTGCCAGCTATGTGGTCTCACTCAGAAAGCCTGACTCCCTGTAAGCTTCGATCCGCCTGCCTGTAAGATGCGGGTAGTAGGACAATGTTTTTCAGGAGGTACAAGGGAAAGGTCTTGAGCCTGGTAAGTAAGAAGAAGGACTGTGTCTCCATAAAGAGCAGAGGCTCTGGAGGCTGACCTGCGATCCAACCCCACTCCCCATCACTACCACTGCCTCCTGGCGATGTAACTGGGCAAGCTAGAATGTCGAAGATGGCCTGCCAGCGGAATACAGGTTCCCCGGCACCACCTCTGTGTGCTTCCTTCCCCGCACAGCATTGCTTTGTCTAAGTATGGCCCACCTTTGGATATATCCACAAATACGAGTCTTCTCCAGGAACCCGGGAGATGTCCAAGCGACCAAGTTGAGCCACTGTGGCTGCTGGCCCGCCTCAACCTGTCTGAGAAAGCCAGCGGGTATCCCCTACCCGGGCCAGGCCCCAGCCCAGTGCTACCATTGACTTGTACTTGAATCCATCTCCTGTTGATTTTACGAGAACTTCCCCTGAAAATCCCCATGCTCAAAAGACGACACCGGGGAACCATGGAGCAGGCTCATCATTTGAATAATCAGCCATTTAGTGACATGTCTAGCCTAGTTTAATGACTGAATCAGTGAAAGTATGACCCCGAGTGCCGGTTAACTTTTAAAATAGCTGTGCCCACTGCGTGACACAGCCAACAGGAAGCCATTAAGGCGCTAGCAATTACCACTTCCATCCATCGGCAAAGTCCCTATTTTATTTTAATCTGCGTAAGTGCATTTTCTGCACGAGGTTAAAATAGAAATCCCTTCTCCTGAACAAGACTGGTTTTCTGGCTGACTTGAGAGCACAATTTACAACTGATTTAATTTGTTCTTCACAAACATTCCTAATGACATTACCCCGGTGCATATACAGACTGCCTCCTCTTATTCCATTAACTCCCAAATCGGGTTTAAAGACCATATTGATGCTAGATGTTATTATGGGTGATTATCAAAACAACAGACAACTCGGCAAAGTGTTTACTAACTGGTTTATATATAATTTCTGTAATAACGACAACAGATGGTAATGCTACAAACACTAAATCACGCTTTTCGCGGCTGAAACAAATTGGCAGCCTGCGGTACAGAAATGGTGTACGTAGCTATATACAGATGCCTCACTCATCAGCTATGGTGTTCATCTTATTAGGAAATGGGTCTGTTACCGCTATTACAGGTAATCTTTCCATTTACAATTACAAAATGTATATTTTCAATGAAAATGGTTTTCTGCAGCCAAGCTGCCTGAAGGATATTTCCCCCCTCTAATTACCAGCCCTGCCAATGCGCGCCCCTGGCCAAGCCACGCACGGGGGGTGTTTGTCCTAGTTAATGGTGGCGGCTGCATTTCACTTGCGCCAAGAGGGGTCTCCTCTCGAAGACCCTCCACCTCTAGTCGGAAAGGCCACAGTGCAGCCCGAGGAGCTGGGGGCGTCGGTGCTTCAGAAGCAGTGTGTGAACTGGGGGGGAGGCAGCTGAACACGGAGGGGCCCTTCCTCACGCTCGCGGGTGTGGCCTGCGAGTCTCCAGTCCCCGGGGAGCGTGAGGGTTCAGATGCCGGAGATACCGCGTCATCGCTAAGCTCCACCTGCCTGTTTTGAAGCTGGGGAAGCTGGGGCGCCTGGGGGGCTCAGTGGGTTGAGCGGCTAACTCTTGATGTCGGCTCAGGTCTTGATCTCCGGGTCGTGGGATCAAGTCCCACCTTGGGTTCTGAGCATCGTGCGGAGTCTACTTGTCCCTCTTCCCCTCCCTTTGCACCCCCACCAATAAATGAAAAAATAAAAATAAGCTGAATGTCCAGAAGGCCCAAGGAGGAGGGGACCGGCCCAGGTCAGGGAGTGGTGGGGCCACGACCCTTACGCAGGCCTCGATTGGCAGCGCAATGTTAAGTTTCTTTTGCTCCAAGTGGGAACCCTGTGCCATGCCAGGCTCTGTGGGTCCCCCGGCGCCCTAAATGCTGAGAAAGACAGCAGTCTGGTCCCACACATGCATCCCCCCAGTTAATTCCGCAGACAGCCTGGGAAAATGAGCGTGGCTGTCCCCGCGTGAGAGGTGAGGAACTCCTGGGACGCCGGGGTGAAGCCACTTGCCTGTGATCGCACCTGTGAACCACAAGCCTGTGGGCTTGATCGCACTGGGCTTTCCTGGCTTTCCGCAGCGGGGCCTTGGTGCCTGTGGTCCCTCAGGAAGAACACAGGAACCAACACCCAGGGGCGCGGGCAGCAGAGGGCAGGCGGTGTCGTGGGCATGTCCAACCTCATGGAGCTCCAGCCTTAAGTTCCTTGACATTTGACCTTTCCCCCTTACTGCGGGTGTCAGGGGACCCCTCCACCAGCCAGCTGGAAGCCTGAGCACCGGGCTGGTGGGAGGAGCGGTGGTGGGGCTGCTAAGGGGCTGGAATGAGAGGGGGCTCTGCACCCCCTGGTCTGCCTGCATCCAGCTCAGCTGAGTATAGACCGTGGCCCCCCGCGGACTCTCTCTCCTTCACCTTTACCTCCAGCAGCCTCGTCTGCAGAGGACGGAGGCCGACCGCGGCACCCAGCTCCTAACCGAAGCACAGGGTGGAGCTGCGGGTCTGGAAGGGGACACGGTAGGGAGTCAGGACCGTGCCTGGCATTGAGCAGGGGCTTGGAGGGGGCTGGCCCCATTCGCTGCGGCCATTGCTGCCGCTGAGCTGACCCACCAGGTGCCCTCTTGGCTCTGGATGGCCCCTCGTGGAGGTGGGACACTTGCCTCTGCTAGCAGGCCTTCATTTCTGGGTGTCCCCGCTCCCCACCCCTGCCCACAGGGGTTCTCTGCTGCTCTGCTGAGACTTGCAATGACTTTGTTTATTTCCTATTTGAGACCTCCCTTGGTCTGAGCCTGGGCCTCGAGGGGACAGGGCTCCTAGGTGCCTCGGATCACAGATGTCACGGGAGTAGCTGGGGATAGATGAGGAAATGGAGGCCCGGAGTGGAGGTGACTGGCAGCAGCTGCAGGGTACGTGCTCCCGGGCCCAGCTCACGCCCTGTGCTCTGCAGACACAGAGCTGAGGACTGACCCCGGACGGGACCTGGCCACGCTCTGCTGAGAAGCCAATCACGCGCTTCCCAATGACCACTTTGTGGAGGGACAAAGAGTCGTTTCCTCCCTGTAATTTTCTGCATGGAGCTCTCTCCACTGTCCCCCCACCACCACCCTCTGACCTCGGAGGCAGCCCCGCAGCACGGCCACACGCCCCCTCCCTGGCCTGCACAATGGGCCGCTGTTCTGGGGCTCATCACGAAAGAGTGGTGCCCGTCCTCAGTGGTCTGGAAGGAAGCACCTGGGCTGGGTAAATGTTCGGAAGGAATATTCCTGGAAAATGTTGGAGCCTCACCAGCAAGGCTGCACGGGCCTCCGGTGGGGCCAGGCGGTTGCCAGGGAGGGCACGAACCCACAGCGCGGGCCCCGCAGGAGCCTGTGCCTCGGGAGGGCCGTATAGCCGGTGGAGGAAGCACTTTGGAACCGAATAGGAGTTTAAAGCCTGGCTCGTGGCTTATTTGACCAATAACAAATAAACTTCTCCTCTGTGAGCCTCAGTCTTATCTTTAAAGTGGGGATAATAGAACCTCCGTGGGACCACTCAGCACAGAATGGACTCTCACAAAACGGAAGCTTTTATTAGCCATCTCTGTGACCTCTGTGAGATTTGTGGGCTTATTAGGCATTTGACATTTCTTTCCAGAATCCAAGCCAGTGGGAAGGTCAGCTGTGCCTCCTCCAGTGGCTGTAATCTGGGAAACCCTTCCCTGGCCACATCCAAACCAAACTCACAGTCACAGACTGATTTTAACCCATTAACCTATTCCAAAGGAGGAGGCTCTTTGTATTAAACATAATACACTAGTTGGGCTCATGTGAAAATATTATCTGGATTATATGATCTGAAGGAAAATATTTGAGGGGGCTCCTGGGTGGCTCAGTCAGTTGAGCGTCCGACTTCAGCTCTGGTGATGATCCCAGGGTCCAGGATCGAGCCCTGCCTGGGTCTCTGTGCTCAGAGGGGAGTCTGATTCCCCCTCTCCCCTCCCCCGACCACTCCCCAGGATCCTGCGCACGTGCATGTTCTCTCTCTCTCAAATAAATAAAATCTTAAAAAAAAAGAAAACAAGACATTTGAGTTCCAGTGAATGAAATTTAGTCTTTTACAACAATATTTTCTTTCAGTGGGAAACTTCATCTGATGAAATATTGAGAGAGTGGATAGAAGACTGGAATCTGCAAAACAAAAGCAAAAAACAAGCCTGATAAAAAGTCTGGGGATCTTGGGCCTCAGTTTCCCCAACTGTAAAATGGGGCTGGGTGGGGTTTGAGCTCTTCCGTGCCTGAGGATCTTCTCCCAGCTCTGACATTTGCCGTGTCTGCAACTGTTCGCAAGTCCAGGAAGCAGCAAGAATTCCAGAAGCTGCCCTTGGGAGCCCCGGGCTGAGCAGGAACCAGGCTCCGTGCAACCTCTCCAGGCTGTGGAAACCGGCTCAGAAGTGCCTTCAACACACAGCCCGAGAGGATGGCCCCCCTGGCAGTCTGTCTGTCCGCGTGGTCGCGCCGGCATAATTAACAGACATGTTGCAAAGTGTATCTAGCATATCTAGCAGGTTTAAAAAAATGCCTCCCAAAGATTATAAAAGACTTTAATTAGAATTTCACAAAGGTAGAGTCTGAGGATTTGCTAATTGCCATTCCTGTTTTTTTTTTTTTTTCAGGGTTGAGCGCAGCTTCAGAGATACGAAAGAGCGAACAGTGTTTTAAGGCCACAGTACAATGTGACAACAGTGATAGATATGCTAATTTCTTCATTCACTCCACTTCACTTCTTTTATTCTTTCCAATTAAGGCAAATGCTACTGAAACTGTAATTAAGCCAGGGCCGCCCCGATTGCCTGCTGTTTTAATGAAACCCTATTGATTCTTCTTTTCTTTCTAATGGCCACACATGGTGCTCAGTGGTCAAACACATGCCTTGCTACAGTGTCCCCAGCAGAACTTAATTTTGGCCCGGGAGAATGGAAGGCCAGTGGAGAAGCTCCCAGAAGTGGCGTGGGTGGCGTGGTGAGGCTCTCAGGTCACGAGGCCACGGTGTGAGCGCAACCCCCACCCCAATTCTGTGACCATCCAGAAGAAACGAAATGCCTTTGGGATGAATCCAGGCGTCCTTTTTATTCTAGTGCTGGTTCCATAAGGAGCAGTGTGGTCGTTAAACTCTAGCGGCTTACCTAAGCTGGATGTTAAAATCTGGGCAATTTGGAGCTCTGCAAATATGCGCTCTTGACAGATGTTCACAAACCAGAGAGCCGCTTTGGAGACGAAGTATCGGAAGAACATTTTACTTCTCTTTGGCATAAATTTGAGAATAAAGTTTTTTTTGTTTGTTTTTTAATGAAGCCTCTCTCTGAAACTATTCTTGTGCGCCCACGCCCACCCTGCCGAGAATACAGGGCTGTAATGCCCATGAAATGAGAGGGAGCAGTATTGGCACCTGGGCATTTCGATAGTTCCACAGATATTTAACGGAGCAAGTTAATATCCTGATCTGAAAGTTGGGTTTTGGGTATCGTGGGTGGTTTTCTGTATCGAGCCTCAGGGGTCCCCCGTGCAGGGCCTGGAAGGAAGCATGAACTCGTGGTTCCTACAGAACCCTAAGCGGTCTGAGCAGAGCGGTTGCTCAGGCTCCCTGCGGCACCCTAGCTGGTCCTTATCAGAGCCTAGGGGCTGCCGTTCTGGGCTGAGGAGTAGGAGGGACAGGGAGGCAGGACACTCATCCTGACAAACTGCGTCTTCTTTTCCTTGTTCTTCTCATGCTCCTTCTCCACCTCTCCCCACCGAATTCTTGTGGGTCTGTGAACTTCTTCCCATACTGGGGCGACTGGAGTCTGAGTGGACACGTTCTTGTGTTGTGATAAACACCTGCTGGAGAGGAGCACCTCGGTGGTTCAGTTGGTTAAGCTTCAGAGTCTTGATTTCGGCTCAGATCATGATCTCTGGGGTCATGAGATGGAGCCCTTCATCCCGCCTGGCGCTCAGCAGGGAGTCTGGTTGAGATTCATTCTCTCTCTCTCTCTCTCTCTCTCTCTCCCTCCCTCTCTCACCCCCCCCTTTCTCTCTCCCTCCCTTCAACTCCCCCTTAAAAAAAAACAACAACAAAAACCAAAACAACGAGGGATCACAAGACTTACACCCTCTCTACCCCGGCCCAAACACTAGGGGCAGGATTGTCATGGTCAATGATTAGGTCATTTCATCCACCACCTACCCTATTGTACTTCATTGGCTAGAAGAGGAAACAGGCCAAGGGGGATCAGATCCTAAAGTTAGGTAGCTGAGGCAGGGAATGTGGGTAAAAAGCAGATTTCTCTCCAGGCAGGATGAACAAGGATGAGCCAGTGTAATGTTGGTGCAAGGTTTGCCTTCATCATGAACTCTGGGGCACTGGTGGCCTGGCCCAGCCCATTGTCCTTTGTAAGGTAGCACATCTGTCCTCTCCCTGAGTAGGATGAAAACTCCCCGAGGGTCAGGCGGAGGGCAGGTCCCTTTCAGCATGGCTGACATTTTGGGCCGGGTCGTTCTCTGTCGTGGTGGCAGCAGGGGTAGGGGCTGTGCTATGATGCATGGTAGGATGTTTAGCAGCACCTGTGGCCTGAACCCACTGGATGCCAGTAGTACATCCCCATTCGTGACAACCAAGCACGTCCCCAGACATTGCAAATGTCCTCTAGGGGAGAAGAGTGCTCCTGCTTGAAAATCACTTGTCTGGGCATTTATGTTTTGTTTGCTTGAAACACAGAACCAGTTTAAAATATGCACACCAAATGCTTTGTTTTAGTCTAATGGCTTATGCCATTGTTTACGATTGTGTAACATTCTTATTTTGAATACAAATAAAACTCAAATTTAAAGACTAGAAAAGACGGTATTGATTTTTTTTTTTTTTGGAAGACCCTAGAACCTTCTCCAAAGAAATTTTCAAGAAAGAGCATGGGCCAAACCTCCCTGTGGTCTCAGGCTGCTCCTTGCTGGCTGGTGGGTTGGCAAGTCCCAAGTCCCCGGAGCCATGAGATTTTGTCATTAACGTGAGGAGGATGTTGTAGTGATTCATCTCCGAGGGTCCTGATAGAACTGACGTTCTTAATAATTGAACAGAAGCATAACGAGTAGTACAGATGTGAAATCAGGGCATTTCCAGTTATGGGCAAAATTCATGTCATCTGAGCAAGGTAGGGAGAGAGAGAGAAAGAGAGAGAGAGAGAGAGAGGCTAAGTAAGATACTGATGGGAGAAGCAGGCACCCAAAATTCATGATAAATTGTCAATGTTCCCTCAATAACCCGGCTTCAAATCATCGAAAGCTTTCCACGCGGACTTCTGGATGCCCATGTCTTTGTCTAAGGAAAGTCGTGCGGAAGATTGGATTCCTTTTACAGAGATTTGCTTTACCTTTATGTCGAGATGGTAAAAAAAAAAAAAAAAAAAAAAAAAGCTGTTGCCTTGTGGTCCAGGACTGCTAGCATCCCTGCTGACACCGCTCAGGGTCAGGGAGGAGTGTGCTCTGAGATGTTGCAGGATTCTAGAAGCAAGGAAGCAGGTGGCACCTGAAGGGGGCCTGTCGGAGCCAACTTCCTCAGATGAGAGACAAAATTTAGGATTGTTTCAAGAGCAAGCGCAAGTTCTCGTAAAGCTGCTCTTCCTAGGACTGACCCTGGGCTTTTTGACCAAAAGCAGAGCATTTATGGCTGCTTCTCCATGACGTACAGGGAGAAGAAAAGGGCATCTATTCAGGGAAGAGCTGGCTGCGCGACATGGGCGACAACCACAAAAAAAAAAAAAAAACCACCACCACCACCAACAACAAAAAACAAAACAAAAAACCCCAAACCCTCCCTCCCCACTTGGTCTGCCTTCATTTTATCTTTTAGGACACATCTGTAGGAACAAGCCGGTTTTGAAACCCCGCAGAACCAATGATCTTCTTTTTACAGATAAAGAGGAAAGCCAGATTTTTAAATTGGTTTTTAAAAAATTACATGTACTTTTGACAGAGATGAAAGACCCCTTTCCTTGGTCTTACCTCTGACATCTTGCTTGTTAGGATCGGAGAGAGAAAAAAAACGGACCCCAGGAACGGAGCTGCAGGGACCCTGGGAAAAGGGGACACTATCACGCCACCGCCGAGTTCTGTCAACTGTCAAGTTAATTAGAACGAAATTAAAAACACATTTGCCAAGATGTTCCGCAGCCAAACCAGTTAAATAGAGATTTTAACAAAATTGAAAGCATATTACACCGAGATTTGTGGATCCTGGCCCGGTGAGTGAGTGCCGAAAGTGTGATAAAATAACAAAATTGCCGCCTAATAATCTATAGAATAATATTGTCAACTAATGGATTATAATAAAATAAAAGCTGTTATTAGGGTAAAACATTATAACAAAAAAAATCCAACTTTATTTGCAGCACCTCCCCCTTAATGGTTTCGAGCATTTTGAAAGGTAATTTAAACAAGTACATTGTATCCTTATTGAAACTGCTTCATCTCGCCGGCTGCTGAAAATGGCTTTAACCATCTCTCCGAACAAAAGCAGCCCTAATAAGACAACAAAAAGCCCAAAGCAATGGCCCGGCGGCAGCGGGCTCGGGCGGGCGGGGAGGCGCGGAGCCTCTAAGGCCTCTAAGGCAGCCGCTTTCTCCTTGCATGTAATTAGATGAATTAAAAGGACAAAGTGGTTAATGTAACTGTTGTCCGGGAGGGGGCCCAGGCCTCCCCGTCCGGGCCATTTGAGGCGGGGGAGCGTGTGGCTTGTGCGGCCGCGAGGCCGAGAAGAATGCTGGCGGCCGGGACATTAACAAGCTTAATCTGCGCGGAATCTGCTCGGAGTCACGCATGAAATGTATCTCGAGCAACGCAAGGCTCCTCATTCCTGCTTCCCTTTTATATGCCTAATAAAACTTACAATAAATTAACCGCGGTTTAGTTGGCAGCCAGGCTCCGCTAATCAGGCGCGAGGCCCAGGTAGTCAAGTTGCGAGGAGCCCTCGACGGGCGCGGCTCAGCTATGCGGGAAGGCGGCGGCCGCTCCTCTAATGAGCCTCCTGCCTGCCCTTTCCAGTACCGGGGTCATCGCCCCGTTTCGTGTCTCGTAGTCACAGGATGGTGACAGGGGAGGTCGGTCGGATCCCTCCAGGTCGCTCGACTGCGGGGACCTGGGATGAGCCCTCGGGAGCAGATCTTTCCAAGACAGGTGGATGCTCCCTTTATAGTTCCAGAAGTTTCCTGGCCAACTTTACCCAGTGCTTTGTTTTCCACGCTTGAGCGATGCCCGCTCTTCGCGCCCACCCATCCGGGGTGCCACCACCACGGGAAGGTCTTACGCCCCAAAAAGCAAAACGGATTCTCGTGCGGGCCTCTGGTTTCATTCTCTGCAGAGCGGGGAACCGAACCCGTGGGGTCCAGGGCCTGCGAGACCGGAGGACCGGCGGCGGGGCCAGTGACAGGCTTTACTCCGAGGCTCTCTGCCATTTTGTGCTCTTGGCCTAACACTGACTCACAACAGCAACTGGGAGCCTTCCTTGACCTATTGGCAAATTATGACTTTGTTTTATTATAAAAAATAGAAAGGGGAAAATTAAATTCATTAGCTCCAATTACTAAATGATTCATCTGGCTGGTTAATGAAGCTGCACATTATGCTAACAAGATAAAGGCAAAGAATAACATGTGGGATCAGTGGCTACAGGCAAGCTGTGCCCTGCTCCGTTGGAAACACACAGCTGAGGAGTCTGCACCTTGAGATGGATGACGTGACCTCGGCTTGCTGGCAGGGGAGCCTGAAAGGGAGACACAGGAAGAAGGGGTGCTCGGTCTGCCTCTCAGGGAGGTCTGAGGCTCACAGCTCTCCGGGGAGGACCCTCCTCTGGCTGTCTGGGTGGGGACGGCTGATGGAGACCTCACTGGAGGCCCCGTGCTGCTAACAGAAATGGTGCTAGCCCATCCCAGGGAGGGGTGGACTCAAAGCTCAAGGCCCCTTGGGCTCTGGAGCTTCAAGGACCCTCCGGGTTGGGGATATGGGGTTATCCGGAGCAGAGAGGCTGCTCTCTGGGTCCATGCTCTCTATGTTCACAGCCATTTCTGGGCCATAGTTGGCACTGGGCAGTGGAGGCAAGGCTGCCTCCTTGGGGCCAAACTGTATGGATTTCAATTCTGGCTCCTCTAGGTCTCAGCTTCAGGTGCTCAGGCAGGCTTTTCCTCATCTGTAAAATGGGCACAACCATAGTGCACACTTTGTAGATTTAAATATTAGTCTTTTTGTTTTTAATTTAAGTATTGTTAGTAGTTGTGGTCCTATGGCTGTCATCTCTCCCACCCCACACACCCTTTGGGCCACGACTGCACCCCATGCTTCGACACCTTTGTCCTTATCACATCCATTGTTCATGCTTCTAGATGAGGGGCCCTCAGGTAACCCCAGTGCTCACTGCACTTCTGAGCCTGGAGCCGGGGCGGGGGTGGTGCTCAGGATACTACCGATTCCCAGATTTTTCACTCATTTCCCCTGAGCAAACACATACGTGGGTCATTGCTGAAGGTGTGGGCTACAGCAGGCCTGTCCTTTCACTGGACTTCACTGCTCCACTTGGTTTTTTGGAATTCTGGCTCCTATTCTCTGATTTTCCTGACTGCTCATCCCTAACTGGCGGTCAGGAGCAGGTGGGCCTGCAGCTGCTTTGCGAATGGCCCTCAGATGACTCTGTCATTATTCCCACCGCTTGAACCGACTCAATCTGATCCTCATTCTGTAAAAAACAAAAAACAAAAAACAAAACAAAACAAAAAAATTCATCAAATAGCAAGAATAACCCAATTTTAAAGGTAACCTTTTTCTATGGTGCACGGCAAAAGGAACCTGGGATTTTGAATTTGAATCCCAGCCCTCCCACGAGTTGTGTAACTTGGGCCAAATCCCTTCACCTCTTGGGGATTGGTGACAATAATGTGCCTTGTTGATGACAGGGGAGGCTGCTAGTGAGGCTCTTTGGGAAGGGCAGAGTGTCAGGCCATGTGTCCATGTACGTGGGTGAGTCCTCTTTCCAGTCATCCGCAGTGGTGGGAAAGAGGAGCATTTCTGCCGCCCGTCACGTTCCTGTTTGCTGTGAGCTGGTCCGGGGAACTGGGCCAGCAGGTTGAACTACAAGCTGCCTGCTGGCACAGTCGCCGTGATGCTTCCAGCACCCAGTGTAGCCAGCCTGTTGCCTGGGGAGCCGAGGATGCCAGGTGAACCGAGCCTAGAGGTTCACCTTCGCCCCTTTACCCAGAGGGAGGGTCAGCGGCCCCCTCCCCTCTCTGAGGATTAGCACCTATATTACATCATCAGAATTGTCCTCATCTCGGTCATAGTCATCTCAGCCACCACTGGGGGAGCGTTTACTGTGTGCCGAGACCTCCACATGTGATCCCCGCTAGGCCTCAATAGCAGGTTAAGGAAATCAGGGCATCCCTTTATCAGCTGGCTCCTGGTTTGGAGAGATTTGTTTCTATCCGTCTCTAGGGTGCAAAATAAATGCTTAATGCTGGGAAGAGCGTGAGTCAGAGACGCTTTGAGATAATTTGAGGTTTACCCGCACTTCCCACCGCCGTCACTCTTGCTTATAACCCAGGCTCTAGGCGTCGCAAGACAAGGATGGTGATCCAGAGGCATAGGCTTGTAATACCACTGAGGCTGGGGGGCTCTGGACAACTCTGAATGTTGCTGATGGTTGTGGCAATCTGGCCTCTGCAGGCATCAAATATCTTTTTGCTAAAAGATTATAGTTTTGCAAAATTACGTTAAAACCAATGAGCAATGTGGATGGACTTAGGACCTCTTGTAAATGATCTTTTTCTCAATTTTTAATATTTATTTATTTATTTATTTATTTATTTATTTTAAAGATTTTATTTATTTATTCATGAGAGACACAGAGAGAGAGAGAGGCAGAGACATAGGCAGAGGGAGAAGCGGGCTCCCTGCAGGGAGCCCGATGCAGGACTCGATCCCAGGATCCCAGGATCATGCCCTGAGCCAAAGGCAGATGCCCAACCACTGAGCCACCCAGGCGCCCCTCCTCGATATAATTTAATATAAACCTGTGCTTTGTACATAGGGTGGAAGCCTTCATGTTATGATGTCCCAGGAAGTCCATGAAAAATGAAGTGAATATAAGAACCTTAAAAATCTTTAAAAAGTAAAAATATTAAAACGAAGCATGAATAACATGTTGCTTTAGAGTTTGGGGTTTTGCTGTTTGCTTTTAGTATTTTCTTTCTTTCTTTCTTTCTTTCTTTCTTTCTTTCTTTCTTTCTTCTTTCTTTCTTTCTTTCTTTTCTTTCTTCTTTCTTTCTTTTTCTTTCTTCTTTCTTTCTTTCTTTCTTTCTTTCTTTCTTTCTTTCTTTCTTTCTTTCTTTCTTTTCTTCTTTCTTTTTTCTTTCCTTCCTTCTTCACTCCTTGGTAACAACTGTGTTTAGTGTGGAGGATGGAAGAACAGGACGGCCGGTGAGGCTGTCATGGAAGGTTCGTGGGTGTCGGGAGAGGATGTGGATGAGAACACCAGGGACAGTGCTTTTGCACACGCAGCTTCAGGTGGATCTTGGTGACAGCTCGGCGGGGCTGTCCAAGTTCTGGGCAAAGCTTGGGCGCTCAGGCCAGACACACAACCTGGGAAGTCTACCGTAGAAGAGGGTCAAGAGACCTTCAAGGACGAAGTGAGCAGTGGGTATGGGGCAGGAAGCCAGGCAAGGGCAAGGCTGACGGGCAGTGAGTCCCCCAGTGCAGGGGCTAGAGCACTAGTGAGTGAAACGTCTGGCCTCCTGGGCCTTCCTGCGGTGTGTCTACACCCAGCTTGCAGGTGCGGGGCAAGGCCCTGATACCAGGAAAGGCGAGCCCAGGGGCCGTGGGAGGCCCTGATTCCGGGAAGCAGGAGAACGTGCTGCTTTACCACCTGGTTGGAGAGCAGGTCACTAGGCCTTTCATCTCAGAGCCTGGGAGGGGATGGGCAGGGGAGACCCCAGGCTCTAGACTAGAGCAGCTGCTTCGCATAAAGGTAAAGTCAGGGCTGGTGGAGGGGCCGTCTTCAAACATGAACTTGGTGAATTTAATGTTCACAGATTTCAAAAGCACAGTAGGAGAGGCCGTTTGGGATCCGTAGCCCTGCGGGTGTGAGACTGTGTGTGAGACATTAGAGCAGGAACCGTCCGGAAGGCTCAGGTTGTTCTATTCCACTGAGAAACGGCTCCTTCCTTGGCTCCCAGTTAGAAAGCTCACGAAGCCGGAAGGCTGACGGTAGGGGGGAGCGGGGGGAGGCTTAGGGAGTGAGCCAGCTGGTACGGCCTAGCGCTGGCTTAGTTTGGGTGACGTCATCCATTTGTCATTCTGGATGTTTCAAAAATATTTGCTGTTCATCTTTCCCCTCTGCTAAGAGATCTTTTAGCAATGGGTTTGGAAGCATCCTCTCAGATCTTGAGTGATACATTTGGGGAAGGTTCTGGAAGCAGGCACTGGCCTCCCATTTCCTCCCTGACTCACCTTGTGAGGGCCCCATTGGGCATCCAGCCGGCGATCCCCCAAAACTGCCACAGCAGATCAGCTCCGGGCGTGCCTGTCTTCCGAACTCTAGGCCCACCCAGCAGCCCATTCCCTTGGCCTCACCTCCTGAACCAGCTGGAAACATGAGCCACAAATATTCCAGAAGGATCTTGGCTAGCAGGTAGTCACTACTCTCTGTTCTTTAAATGCCACAGCGTCAGGAAGAAGCCACGACCCTTGGGCTTTCTGCTGCCACCGCCTGGGCCACTTCGCCAGGGGTCAGTGTATCGGGAGGACTTTCAGGCCACTTGCTCGCAGGGGCAGCCCTCCGTGCCCTCCAGCTCTCTTCCTTCTGCTCCTGGATGCTCTCGCCACCGGGCGTCCTCTGTGTTCTACGTACGTATATGTTCCTCGGCCTTGTCTCCTCACTGGAATGCACGGTCCCTGAGGGCCAGGCCCTTGGTTCGGCTTGCTGCTGTGTCCATGTCTGGCATTATGTGCTCGGTAAGATCTGGTCACTGAACTCAGGAAGGCACATAAGAGGCCCCAGGTGGCCGCTGGGTCGCAGTCCCAACCTGTTCTTGGACAGAAGCTGCCTCTGGTCGGGACTGTGCTTGCCCGGATGGGGCGGTGGGGCCTGGCCTCTTCCCCTTCCCTCCCCGCACGCCTCTCTCTAGTTTGTCCTTGGCTCATCACACCCTCCGCCACTTAGAGTGAGCAGCTACTTTATGAAACGGCAGGAAATCATGAAGTTCACACCAAAGCAAGAGAGATAATTGGTCGAAATGAAACCAGCCCACCCAACACAGCCGGGCCGAGCCTATGTCTGTTTGTCTGTTGTATTCATTCAGCAAATGTTGAGCGTCTTCTGTGTGTGAGGCTTGTGCTGGGCCCTGGGGCACATCCAGGAGCAGAAATGAGATGGTTCCACCCCTACTTGTGGAAGTGAGCTTGCATTCCACAGGGGAGGCAGCCATTGATTAAAAAAAAGTCACAGAACTAAATATGTTTTGCACCTAATCATGAGGACAAGGAGGAAAGGTGAGGCAGGAGTGGGTCAGGAGCCTGACGTGGCAGGGGGGTGGGTGCATCTGGGCAGGATGAGGAGGTGACATTGAGGTGAGATCTGAAGGAGAAGCAGCCAACAAGGGGTGAGCTGGTGAGGGTCGGGGCACATCCCAGGGATGGGGAACAGAACGTGGGGACGCCCTGAGACAGGAAGGATGATGATGGATGGGATTGAGGAATTAAACAAAGGACCGCTGTTTCTTCCTACTTTCTGCTGGATGCTTGTGGAAAGCATTTGCTTCGTTTCTTCTGGGTCAATATTCAAAATGAACTTGCCTCTTCCATGGCTTCCCGAACATGTTATTTTGTGCCTTCCAGAATGTACTTGGCACCTGTGCCTTCTTAGACCTGCTCTGCCCAGAAGAAGCCACGTTGGGAGCCCCGGAAGGTAGCCCCTCTCTGAACCCCATCTCTACACTCTCGCAGTCCCACCCCCAGCACCTCTGGAAACCTCCCCAGTGACATCCCAGCTCCATTTCTTGGGGGAAGTTTTCAATTACAGGGTAATTGGGCTGGAGGCGTGAAAACAAACAAGTGCCAACAGTTGACACAGGGAAACCCCTTTTACCGCCTGAGAGGTAGGACATGGGACTAACAGGCTAGAGCCTCTAATGCAGCATCCCTCTTTTAAATATGTAAACTATAACATCCCAACTGTATGCTAATTATTTAATAATATAGTTAGTTAGGCCTGACTTGTGAAAATCCTGATCTGGGTAATTACGATGCATACCGCTCTAATGAATGGCTTTGGAAGATCTATTTTCTAAAATTAGATTCTCTCTGTGACTGTCATGAGCAATGGCACCATTTTGGTGGAGGGACAAGGTGGTTTTCCCCATGAGCAGATATTGACCTTGGTGGTGATTTCTAACTGACTCTCACTGGCTGCCTAGTGGGGTGGAGCTGTTGCCCCAGACACCAGACTATAAAGCCAGAGACCATTTCTAAGTCACGTGGCATCTTTCCAGCAAGAGGGGAAATAAAGTCATCCTGCCCGGGTCTTACCTGAAAGCCAGGCATTAGAGGCCTTCATCCGGCCACACGGGTTCCGCCCAATGGTGCAGTGAGGCACCCCTGTGGGTGTGTCGGGTGTGTAGACAGTGAAGCCCAAACAACCTTCCAACTCAGCTTCCACTTTTTTTTTTTAAGATTTTATTGAATTATCTGTGAGAGACACAGAGAGAAGCAGAGACACTGGCAGAGGGAGAAGCAGGCTCCTGTGGGGAGCCTGATGTGGGACTGGATCCCAGGACCCCGGGATCATGACCTGAGCCAAAGGCAGACGCTCCACCACTGAGCCACCCAGCTGCCCCATCAGCTTCCACTTTTGAGGAGCACTTAGGAGTTCATTCCTCCTCAAAGGTATTTTTTTTGAGCACCTACTGGACACCAGGTCCTCTCTGAGAGTTCCTGCCCCCGAGAGGCTCCCAGGTGGCAGCGGAGGTAGGCAAGGGTGCGAGCAATGAGCTTTAAGTGTGAGTGCTGGCACGGGACAGGTGTGGTCACCCTTTCTGTCCTGAGCATCCCCCAGGGCTGAAGAAGAGAGTGGCTCCTGGAGTCCTCAGATACATAGAGAACCAGGAGGCTCCTGGAGTCCTCAGATACATAGAGAACCAGGTGTGGAGAGGAAGAGGGGATGGAAGCAATTGTAAACATCCACAATAATTTCTAAATCCCTGATGGCCAGCCCACATTTCCTGGTGACAAGAGATCACACGCTAATGGAAACGTTAATGTGCAAAAAAGTTGGGGGCTGGAATCTGTATCGGTTCAGTCTAGTCTGATGGGTTATCCCACCCCCATCAAAAGTACAGGAGACCTTGTCATGCACCCAGTTTTCGAAAGTGTGACCCCTGTTGTGTCCGACCTCACCAACTTGGAGTACGGATCATTATTTTTTTGCATTAAAATGGGCACGAATGTGGATTGGCCACATTCACTGCCAGACTGCTGTCTCTGGTCCCCCTTGACTTGGACAAGATCTCAAGAGGCTTGACCTGCTTCCAAGGGGGCAGAGAAAGAATTGGAGAAGCGGGGATTGGGGAAGGGGCCAGTTTAGGGCTGTGGGGGCCTCGATCTTTGCCACAGGCGTCACTATTGCACCTGGACCCCCGCTGTCGGCTCCCTTGGTGGTGGCCAGGACGAGACCCTCACTGGCCCGGGCCCTGCGTCAGGAGCAGTCTAGGTTCCCGAGGTTGTGATTCTTAACTGATGCTCAGCTTCCTGCAGGCTCACCCATGCTGTTCCTCTGGCCTCTGACTCCAGCTCCTGGATCATCCTCAGAACCCGTCAAGTCTCAGCCCGATGCCCCTTTCCCCCGTCCACCTGTGCCCCAGCCCTGCGGGTGTCTAGTTGTTCTGAACACCCGTCTGCGATTACTCAGAGGCACCCCTTCCCCGGGGGCGCACACTGTGCAGGGGTGCGGTGGATTTGCGGCCCAGGCCCCCAGCAACACCTGGCTCCGGGTAATCACTCCACTCTTGGCCAGGTTTCCAGTACCTTTGGGAAGCAAATGACCTACGAGGCTGATGTGCACTGAGCCCGTTTCCTAGGAATAATGGGAAATTAAGCAGGAGTAGTCTCTTTTCCCCTCATTCACCACGTTAATGGGGGTCCAGACTTTTCCACCTGAATAGCCTCATCTTTTCTTTACAAGCTTGGTGGCTCCTCGTACCACAAGGCCTAAGCGAGCAGGGGCTGCCGGAAACCCTTGATCATAGCAGACCGGCGCTCAGGAGACAGGGCTTTTGCTTGATGAACCTGATTTTTCACTTTTAAACTAGCTGTTTTGGCATGGTGTGGACAGAACCCCAGGAAAAGCAATAATTGAGTATTGAACCATCTTCTGCACTGACACAAAGAACCTTGGTGATTTCCAGGGTCCCGTGCCGTGTCATCGAATGGCTAATTTGATCATAAATCCTCCTTGTTCCATGACAGAAACACTCGCCGATGGAAGCGTCCGAAGAAGGACCCGTTAGATTAGACTCGTAGCTGCTGGTCCGGGTGCCCCTGGTAATCAGCACCGCAGCCCCACTTCTCCGTTTGCACAAGAATGTGCCGTCTATGGAAGCAAGCGGACGGACGTCTCTAGCATTTTAAGGGCAGGATCGCTTACGTAGCCTCACGTGTGCAAATTCAAGACCCTTGCCATCTAGTTTGAATGAAAGAAGGCCAAGGTAGCTGGTAGTAGTAGTAAGACACCACCAGGGCTTCATTGCTGGCTGTTTCCTACCCGACAGGAGAGGCGATTGGTTGTGTGTGTCCAGCGTCCTCCCTGCTCTTTGGTGGGAATATTCCACTCCGTGCAGTCCTGGTGGTTTGCGAGCCGTGGTGGACTATTCCGGCACTGTCCAGTGTGTGACCAGGAGGTCAGTGGGAGGCCAGTGGGTGACCCAGGAGGTCATCTGTTAGTGGCAGCAATGCACTCACCTGACACGTATGATGAATCCTGCAGTGGACATGTGACTCAAGCCGAGTGCTCCAGGGTGCTGTCCCAAGGCTGCTATAGAGATGGTACAAAGACAAATCTCTCTCTGTCTCTGTTGGGCTGGCTCGCCCGGGGCTGCCGGCTGCCAAGCTCCCTCTACCCCCAGTTGGCAAGGCCCGTTGGTAGCAGGAGAGAGTGAAGAGGAGAGACAAAGGGAATGTGTGTCAGGTGGCTGGCTGGCTGGCTGGCTGGACAGGGAGAGGAGGATGGAGGGAGAAGGAGAGAAAGGTGCAAAGAAGGACAAACAGGGGTTGAGAGGGCTCTCCTTTTGCCATCCACTCACCCCCACACAACTGGGTTGCAGAATCGTTCCTCAAGATACTGATTCTTGAGCTCACCATTAATTCTGGGCTACCCCAACTCGGTATTCCTGTCTCTTAATAGATTCCTTTTATTTGCATGCTGGTTAGAGGAAGGTTGTCATCACTCGGGAACAAAGGAGTTCTGAGTAGAACTCAGAGGGAAATCTCTACAAAACAGTCATTTTAGTTGAGCAAACGTCCTAAGAAACTGTCAGAAGAGACACGTGACAGTGCTCCCGAGGTTCTAGAGGACCGAAGCTACCCTCCTGTTCAGCATTTCCCTGGGTGTGGATGTTGGCATGCCGTAGCTCTTATAAGAGACTTATAAGAGTCCCTGAGAAACATTTGGTGGCGACGGAATCGGGAAAAGGTGGATTGAGTAAGTGGTTGAACAAGTTTCTTTACTGCAGGATTTCTCAGAGCCTTTACAATGCTAAGGAGCAGTGTGAGTCTTCAGGAGAATGTAGTATTCCCCAAACATTTAATTGTGAAAGCCTTTTAAAATGTATTAACATTGCATTCTCGTAACGCGGTTCGGGTCACTACACTAGTGGCTGAGCGTCAGATGTTGAAGTGACACGGCTACCGTCTGTCCCGGAAACTGGGATCCTGTTCGGAGCTCTTCCATCACCTTCCACCTTCTCTCCTGCAAATGTGCTGCAGAGAGGATAACCAGACTGGACAAGGAGGGCCCTGCTGGCGAGGCCCCGGCCTCAGAGCCAAGGCGGTGGTGTCTCCGGCAGTGATGTGGGGCACTGGCTGGAACACGGGAACGGCCAGGTCTTCCCATGTCGTTCTTACAAGCTGCATGGGGGGGGCCCCAGGAGAGCTGGGCCTCGGTGACGTATGGTCACTATTATGGCACCCGGTTGGCCAAATGTCTTCAACGGTGATGGATGTTCATGTGGAAGGTCATTACCACAGGCGTTAGAAATGCCCCCTAATTTTAGAAACACTAAATAATTCATATTGGCAGCTGAGAAAAAAAATTCAAGGCCAGTCTGTGTTAATTTACCCAAAGTGAATTTTGGCGTGTTATTGTTGCTCTGGCCCTTGTTTGGTGTGGAGCCAGTTATGGCAGACCGAGGGGATGGCTCTGGGACTTTGTCCTCCCACTCGTGGGCCATCGGCGGATGTCACCTTATGATGACTCATTGCTGCTCCACGTGGGGATTCCACAGAGCACAGCACAATGTTTTTTTTTTTTTCTCTTTTGTTTCAATTTTTGGATCAATAGTCCTCAAATTAATACTTTAGTGTGAGTGTGAGTGTGTGTGTGTGTGTGTGTGTGTGCACGTGCGTAGTCCACGGGTACCATCCACAACTGTTATTTGAGTCTTTAGAATTTCTAGCTATAGAGACCAAAAGGCCATTATAGTGGAGGGGGCCCCAGTTTGGGAGCCCCAATGTCATTCTCAAACTGCTTTTAGGAGTGGGTTTGAATCAGTTGACTTGAACGGCTATTACAAAGAAGGAAAGAAGACAAAGGGAAACACTGGGGTCCACCCGGAAATCCAAAGCCACACGTGGAATGGGAGCAACTTATGGCTGGATACGCACGTCCTAGATGACAGCGTAGGCTCCTTTGGTCAAAGGGAGGGAAGTACAAGGACAGCAACTCAGACATTGAGAACCGGTAAGGAAGGCGCGCTCCTCATGGGCCTGATGCTCTGCTGGCCCTTCCTACAGAAAGGACTTGGCCTTCGGAGCGGGGAGAGCTGGACTCAACCTTAGAGGCCCTGCCACCAGTGTTTGTTTGGCAAGTCGGCCAATTTCGCTGAGCCTCGGTTTCTCCTTCCATGAATGGAGACGTTAAAATCTTACTTGTAAGTTCATTAATAAATGTGAATCTACACACAGGAGACGACTTAGATCAAGCCCGTGGTGACACAGCCGGCATACCGTAGGTGCCCAGTACGCAGTCCTCTCTCTACCGGGAGAACCTGTTAGGGCTGCTTTGCAATGTCAGATGAAGTTCTGCATGGAGGCCTGGGGTTCACTTTCCATGCTCCTGGACTCAGGGCTTGGATCAGGCTGGGATCATGGTTGGTCCTGGGCTTAAGCTGTAGCTGTGCCACCAGAGGGTCTGCGTTGATGGCTTTTGTCCACTCTGTTTCAACTAGAGCCTATGTGATGTGCCAGGCACAGGGGGCTTGGAGACGAATCATATATGAGGCCCTTAGATGGAGTAGGTGGGTCTGGCAAGATTCTTATATCCATCTTTCTTAAGCCCCTGCTGGAAAAGCTCTTAGAAGACACATGTGGAAGCCACCCATGTCCTTCTCCTGTGTGGAGAACATTATGTCTCCCTGAAATGAACCCAATTCCATGCAGTACAAAGCCAGAGGCTGGAACACACTCCAGTCCCAGTGCTCTAGACTCCATCAAGCCAGCTAAACAGAACCAAAAGAGAGGGAAGTGATTGTCTGGATAATTGAGACAAAAGTGGATTTTTCCCCCCTTCTTTCTTTTCTTTGGGTCCTGAATAGTCCAAGTCACTGGGGCTGTTCTCTCTGCTCTCACAGAAAGGACCACCAGGACCCCATCTGAGTATCCCTTTGTTAACCAAGGGCCCCAGATCCTGTGGCTTATTAGGGCAATAAGCAGAGATGGTGTATCATAGAGGCCGCTGTCCCTCTGCCAGCATTAAATAATTCTAGTAGCTGCTTGATGGGGTAAAGCAATTACGATGCATTTTTCATTCAATCAACTGAATCAATTAATTGCTTTACTCACATAGGAACAACAAAAAACAAATCCCAAAGCTTTCTTGTTAAACAGTAAGCATGCTAGATAGGCTGCTTTTAAATCCAACATTTACATGAAATTATCTTCTTATATAATTAACAGCTACCAGTTAATAAACATGCCTCAGATAAAAGAGTAGCCCTATAAATGAACAAAATGAAAAAGCACCATTTAGCATGCTAAAGGTAATAGGAGCAAGCAGTCTCCAGCAGGGCTGGAGATGTTTCCGGAAGAGCTGTTCTCAGAGGCCATGTGGACAGTTCAAAATTGAGAGAGAGAGAGAGAGAGAGAGAGAGAGAGAGAGAGATTGGGAAAGCCTATCATTTAAAAATCTCTTGGATGAAAAATATGGTGCACCTCTTGAGACATGGGTGGGGGGTGAGGGGGTGATGTTCCCCTAGAAGAGTGCTTCGTATATTGGTAAATATTTTGTTCCCTCAAATAGGAAAAGGTCTCAATTTCCAGGATGGCTCACAACAAGGGGAAATTGAGAGAGAGGTAGATGCAGAGCCCCCACTGAACAGGCCTTGGATGTGGTTGGTCAAGTTCGCCCTAAGAATAGTAGCAGCATTTGAAATGAAAAGGTCTGCGCTCCTCCTTGGGAGAATATTTTTTTTTTTTTTTTGCAAATAAGCACATGAAAGAGCAGGGCCACTGCAGCTCTTGGGTGAGATTTTACCCAAGGGGATTCTGCAAAGTGGGAGGCAAACCATTCCACCTCTGGAATGCAATATTTATACCTTCATCAGGGGAAAGCTCATGACCCTTCTCTCCAGGTCTAATGGGGAAAAAAAAAAGAAAAGGGTATATATTTAAGAAAAAACAAAGTTTTTAGGCAAACCTGTCTCTTAACGAAGAGGAGAGGACTCTCTCTAAACACCTGAATGAAACCCGGGATGTGGGGATGGCCTGTCTGGGCATTTTGAAGGGGGCGATTCCTCTGCTGCCAAAGGGACCTTACAGGATATTCTATGTGCTTGGCAGGCAAATGGTTTGTGTCAGGTTGGGATGATTTATGTGACGTTCAGGTGCAGTTATACCCCAGTCGCCCGTCTGGGTATAATTCAGGGGCTGTACTCATAATCTCGGGGGGACCCCCTTGCAAACTAATCTGAATCTCAGGAGCCTGCGGTGAGAGGGGCCCCCCTGCCTTGGGGGAGGAAGGAATGCCTTCCAACATCGGCAACGCTGGGGATCACAGGGACGCAGCCACTTCCTAGCCACCCTGCTCTCAAAGTATGGGGTCCCCCGGACCCCAGGCCCCAGACCCAGACGCCAAGCTCCTTTGCACCACGGCTTGGCGAGGCTTCACTCGAAATGAGTCATGCCTCGTGGGTGAGTCTCTTCCTCTCCCGAAAACGAACGAAAAGACCACGATGGGGAGCGGAGGTAGCCTCCAATCTAGAATACGGCGGCGCGCACCTGAGATGGAAGTCTCTTCTCTTTCATAGTGTGATCAAACAAGATAATGGAAGGCGAAGTGCTCAGGGAACCATCTCGGGCCACCACAATGTAACATAATTAGTGTCATCATTCCCTATTTGCAACATAAACCCAATTTGCTTTCCTGGGACCTCCATAGGTGACGTGCCTGATACAGGTGTGAAAATTGTAGCTTTCCTGGTTACTCTGGCCCCTTTGTTTGTCCGGAACCAGCAGGAAGCTGGGGGCGGGGGGGGGGGGGGGGGGCGGGCGGGATCACTCTGCTCACCTTCAAGGCTTTATCCGAAGATGTGCAAATGTTTCTTCCTGCTTAACTTTGTCTTGGCCCCCGTAGCATCCAGGGGCAGATCACGATTCTGTGATCCGCTCTGTGTGTGTAAGGGGGGCGGGGATCATAGGAGTTTTTGCTGGCTGCTTTCTGTGTGTTTGGCACAGGGCTGAGCATCTTACGGTGTCCTTTCAACAACCCTGTGAGGGCAGGTACTATTGTTGCCTCTGTTTTACAGCTGGGGAAACTGACGCTCAGAAACATTGGGTAACCTGCCAGGATCACACAGCTAGCAAATGGCCAAGCTGGGATCCAAACTGAGGTCTTTCTGATTCCAAAGCCCCACAGAATCTTAACCAGTAGTCTAGACCCCCGGATGGTTCTGATGAAATAACACCCCAAGTAATACCTGATGTTTGCGTGCTTCACGTCAGCACCTCTACTGAGCACTCTGACGTTCCAGACTCATGCAGGACGTGGACATATGGGAAAAGTCAGGTTTGGTCATTGCATCTGAGGAGCGATGGCTGGAGCAGAAGGGGCAGGTGTGTAAGGGACAGATGAGACCGCATACAGGTGGGAAGCATGGAGGGTCAGTGCCCAGAGAGGAGGGACCGGCTCTGGGACGGTGGCCGGCTGGGCTAAGGCAGCACTGCCCAGGTTCACCTGAGCAGTCCCAAAGGGATGAAAGGGGGATTTCTCTGTCAGGGGAGGGATGGGTGAGCTTTAAGCCTGAGGCACGGAACCATGAAAAGCTTGAGGCATATGCAGAGAGGTCCTGAGGTCCCAGAGCATTGGGGACTGAGCAGGAGGCAGGGGTTGGGGGGTAGGTGAAGACCCCTTAATAGGACCAAAAAAAATCACTAATCAAAAGGGGGAAATGGACACCTGGGATATGTGAAGGCAAAGACAGTGTCTCAGTCTGCTTGGCCGCTATGAACCACTGTGGGCTGGGCCACTTGCACAGCAGACATGTGCTCCTCGTGGGTCTAGAGGCTGGGAGCCTAAGAGCCAGGTGCTGGCGGGTCTGGCGTCTGGGGAGAGTCTGCTTCCTGGTTCCCAGACTGCAGCCTTCTTACGGTGTCCTCACGTGGCTCTCTCCCCTGTGTCTCTTTTGACAAGGACCCTAAACCCATCCTCGTGACCTGATGACCTCCCAAAGGCCCAGCCTCCAGGTGCCTCACTCCTGCTCTAGGGCTTCAGCATATGAATTAGGGGTGCAGTGTCATACACATTCAGTCCACAGCCAAACTAGTGTTCATCAAAGACTCCCTATAAAGAGTGACAAAGCGAGCCACAGGCAGCAAGATTTACAACACCCTCCAACAGGACTGAAGTTTGCAAGATGGAAAATCCCAAGTGCTGGGGTGGTGGGAGAAATTCTCCGAGGCCGCTGGTACGTGCGTCACTGATGTCACCACTTGGGAACACAGTTTGGCTACATGTTCTGAAGTCGAACACACCCCGTGCCTGGCACGCCAGCTCCCGGTTACGCTCCGAATGGCGCTGTGTGCACACCTGCACCAAGGAACGCACAGGAGGGCGGGCGGGTGGTCACAGCAGGCTTCTTCGAAATACCCCCAGACCAGACTGCACCCAGATGCCCACTGAGAGTAGAATGGGTGAATATGTTGTGTTTTTCCACACACGGTGGAATATTGTACATGATGGGATTGCATCACCTACCACTGCACACAGCACTGTGGATGGATTGCAAACACAGTGCACAGAGACGGCGACTCAAAAGAGAGCAGAGGGTACAATTCTATTTATGTAAAGAACAAGAGCGATCAAAACTAGTCGGTGCTGTTGGAAGCCAGGACAGGGGACATCCCCTTGGGGAGGAGATAGTGATGGCAAGGGGGTGCGAGGGGGCTTCTGGGGCCTGGTAAGTTTCCATGTCTCGATCTGGATGCTGGTTGCTGAGTGTGCTCTGTCAGTGAAAATGTTGAACACCTGTGATGTGCTCCTTTAGACCATAGCTTGTATTTCGGTATAAACTAAAAGAAAGCTGGACCACAAGGCAGTGGCTGTGTGCCAGTGTGGTGTTGAATGGTGGCTCCCCAAAGACGTGGCCGTGTCCTAATCCTCGGAACCTATGAATGTGACCTGCATTGGAAAGAAGGGTCTTTGCAGATGTAATTAAGGATCTCAAGATACTATCATTCTGGATTATCTGTGGGGGCCTCACGTGCCGTGGCAGGTGTCCCTACAAGACACACACAGGGCGAAGGGGAGAGGATGCATGAAGACAGCCAAGGGTGGAGCGATGCTGCCACAAGCCAAGGAACACCTGGAGCTTGCAGGAGCCTGCAGAGGCCAGGAAGCATCCTCCCCTAGGGTCTCCGGAGGGAGCCCCGCTCTGCTGACCCCTCAATTTTGGACTTCCACCTTCCAGAACTGTGAGAGAAGGAATTTCTGTTATAAGCCATCCAATTTGTGGTAATTTGCTAGCGCAGCCCCAGGGAACGAATACAGCCACATAAACTCAGCTCTTATGGGGGTGAGGCTCGAGGAGAGTTTTCTCAACAGGTAGGGACATGTTTAGAGTGGTGATTCCCCAAATCATCTGGTTTTCGTGTGGAAAATGGATAGGAGGGGAGAGAGGAGGCAGGAGACAGATTAGTCGCATACTGTTTTAAAAAACACAACTCGCACACGCATCGATCCCTCAAAAAAATTTGCATTTTCTCGTCAGACCAAAGTTTGGTGGGTGGAAGGAGAAAAAGGGGCCAGCCCTCTCCCCTCCTTTCTCCAGTACTCAGTGCAGAGTGAAGGCTTTAGGGAAGTGTAGAGTAAGAGCGCAGGTCTCCATACGCTCTGATGGATTTTGATGAACGCATGCGGTCGTGTCACCAGCCCCTTAGTGAACATTCCCATCACCCACTTCCTGTCCCACTCCGCCACTGATCTGATGTCTATTAGCAGAGATTAGTTTTGTCCCTTCTTCAGCGAATGTCATATAAGTGAAATCGTAGACTTTGTACTGTTTCGTGTCTAGCTTCTTTCATTCAGCATAATCTTTTTGAGACTTATTTGTGGTTTTGCTCAGCATTTTGGACAGCTTTATCGTGGAGTAGTATCCCAGCACATGGCTATACTACAGTTTATTGGTTCTTTTGTTGATTTTGGTGAATTCCAGTTTTTGTTACTATGAGCAAAGCAGCCACAAACATTCTTGAACCAGTCTTTATGTATTTTTTTAAAGATTTTATTTATTTACTTATTCATGAGAGACACACAGAGAGAGAGAGGCAGAGACACAGGCAGAGGGAGAAGCAGGCTTCATGCAGGGAGCCAGACGTGGGACTAGATCCCGGGTCTCCAGGATCACTCCCTGGACTGAAGGTGGCGCTAAACCGCCGAGCCACCGGGGCTGTCCCAGTCTTTATTTTTTATTTATTCATGAGAGACACACAGAGAGAGGCAGAGACATAGGCAGAGGGAAAAGTAGGCTCCCTAAAGGAGTGATGCGGGATTCAGTTCCTGACCCGGGGATCACACCCTGAGCCAGAGGCAGGTGCTCAACCACTGAGCCACCCAGGCATCCCTTGCACAAATCTTTATGTGGGCATAAGCTTAACTTTCTCTTGAGCAAATGCCTGGACATGAGTGTATGCTGAACTGTAAAGCCTACTGGTTTTCTAAAGTGATTTTTTGTCACTTTGGAATTTTTACACCACACCAATAGTGTATGAGGGTATGAGTGTATGTTGCTTTTTACATCCTTGTCAACCCTTGATAGAATCGGTTTTTAATTTCAGTTAATCTAGTGGTTAACTGTGGCATCATACGTGGTTTTAATTTGCATGTTGCTGACAACTAGTGATGTTGCACTTGTTTTCATGTGCTTATTGGCCATTCATGGATCTTCTTTTGCAAAGTACCTGTTCAAGTTTTTTGCCCATTTTCTTTATTGGTTGGTTTGTCTTTTTACTGAGTTATAAGAGTTCTTTATGTCTTCTGGATATAAGACCTTTGTCAGATATATGCAGTAAAATATTTTCTCTCAACTTGTGGCTTATCTTTTTCATTTTTATTTTTATTTTTTAATTTTCATTTTTAAAGTGTTTTTTTTTTTTTTTTTTTTTTTTTTTTTTGGTGGTGGGGGGGATGTCTGGCTGGCTGGCTCAGTTGGTGGAGCATGCAAATCCGGATCTTGGGATTGTAAGTTTGAGCCCCATGTCAGGTGTTGTGATTACTTACAATCTTAAAATAGAATCTATTTGATAGAAAAAGTGGTTTCTTTGAAGAGCAGAAGTTTTTAGTTTTGATGAAGTTCAATTTATGATTTTATTCTTTAAGGTTAATCCTTTTTGTGTCCTAATAGATAGTTACCTGCCTTGAGATCATGAAGATTTTTCTCCTATGTTTCCTTGTAGAATTATTTTAGTTTTGGCTTTTATGTTTAGGTCTGTGATTTTCTTCAGATTAATTTTGCATATGGTAGGTGGGGTGGGTCTAGGTCCATCAATATTTTTTCTTTTTTTTTTTTTTTTAAAGATTTTTTTTCATGAGAGATACAGAGAGAAAGGCAGAAACATAGGCAGAGGGAGAAGCAGGCTCCCTGAAGAAGCCCAATGCGGGGCTCAACCCTGGAGCCAGGACCATGTCCTGAGTCAAAGGCAGATGCTCAACTGCTGAGCCACAGAGGCATCCCCATCAATATTTTTTCAACTAAATGAAAAGACCCAGGCATCCAAGTGAACAGGGCAAGGGAAAGGGTGTTGGTTTCCAACCACAAGTTAACTAATTTGACATTTATTTCAAGAATTTACCAGGTGCCTGTCACAGTCTTAGGCTCTAGTTACATAATGGTAGCTACATAGACATGTCTCCTGCCTGTATGGAATTTGTTATCTAGAAAATAGGTAGATAGGAAAGAATCACTTAAAATGATGACTGTATCAGGGACTGGGAAACAGAAGTCCCTAGTGTCACATATATTTGGGGAAGGCTTATCATAAAGACACAAAGACATTGTGACAGAGTGGAGATTTGCAGGAACAAGAGAAGGCAATTTGGGCAAAAGGGGTGGTGCCTGAAGAAGCGGGGTGCATCATGTCTGATTGCGGGGCTACACACCAGGACCTGGGAGCTGATACTAGGGGTTTGTTTTCATCCTGAGAACAGTGGGAGGACACAGAAGTATTGGAAGGGGTGTGTGTGCATCATGTGCATCTGCTTGCACTTCGCACACATTTCTCCTGCTGCACAGGGGATTGAGATGCAGAGCACTTGGCTCCGCAAGGCCCTACACTAAGCTCAGGGTGACAGTGGTGGTGCAGTTGTTGGGACACCTTGCACTTCCCTGTGGGTAACCCTGGCCTGGGGATGGGCCTCAGATGTGATTGCAGTGACCGCGTCAAGGCGGGCCTCTGGACCCCAAGTAGAACAAGGTGACGAGATGCTGGGGCCCAGCTTGGCAGCGCGGTTTCATATCTATGACCTCATTTCACTGCACAGTGATCAGGGAGGAGCTTTGCTATTTATATCTCTCATAATTTCCTACTTTACAGAGGAGGAATCTGAGCGTCAGAGAAGGTGGGGGCCTTGCTCTTGATTGCTTGGCCGGGCAAGAGTAAACCCTGGCCTTCCTGCTCCGAAGTCCCCCCTCCTGCCTCAACATAACTCATAACCAGGAATCAAGTCCAAGTAAGATTGTTTCCCAGGCTCTAAATTTTCCATGGCATCGCGCTGTGGGGCCATTTCCAGGTTGGCAGTGGATCTGGAGATCGGGGGTGTGAAGCCTCTCTCGTTCAGGAAAGCTGTTGAGGAGGTTGGGTGAGGTGAGTAGGGCTCAGAGAGTCTTTTCTGGTGACAGAGCACCCACCCAATGATCTCATCGGGTTTGCTGTTGCCACCATCTGGGCAGATGTGACCAGGAGCATCCTGGATGGGTCTGGAACAGTGTGGTGGAGAGAGCCCCAGACTTAGAGTCAGCCAGACCCGAGGCCCTGTCCCTGCCTTTTCCACCCAGCTGCCCTGACACCCTGGGCAAGGCTCCACGTCTCTGGGCCTCAGTTTCCTTATCTGTAAAATACAGATCCTAGCAGTTGTGAGAATAAAACGAATAGCTATTTTATGTGAGAATGTTATTGGCGCTTGGCTCGTAGTAGGAGCCTAATAAATGTGAGCTGCTGCAGTAGCAGCATTACTCTTGTCATTACCGGGGAGAGAGTTAGTTGTGTGGTTGCAGGCGATTATCATCAGCATTACTAAGGGGGAGAGCACATGTTGATTTATTCCTTGGGCAGTTCTCTTTCTTTGCCGGCCAAATGCCTGGTTTGGAGCGACACAGCATTTGGAGGGTGCTTAGAGTCTCAAACCGGAAGACTGATGTGCAGTAATAATCCTTTCCGCGAGTGTAGCATTTTTTCCCCTTGCAAACCACTCACTGCAGTTTATACCCAAAGAACCTCTGAGGTCGGCCGGCCAAGCGTGATGATCCCTGCGTTCTGGATGATGAAGTGGAAACTTGGAAAAGGAACCCGATTGCCAAGGATCACAGAGAAAGGTGGAGAGAAAGGTAGAATGAGAACCTGGCCCGGTCTTCTAACTCGTTCACAGCAGCATGTGGCCAAGAGGCACACACACCGGCTGATCAACGTTCTCTCAGGAATAATCTTGACAGTGGCCATTTATCAAGCACCTACTGCATACTGGGCCTATGGGGAGGTAGGTGGGTTGTGTGTGTCTTAACTCATTTCGTTCCCTGGATAATCCCTGGAGGTTGATACCATCTTGACTTAACCACGGGGAATTAGGGGAGGGGCCCGAGATCCCCCCGCAACTGGTGAGTGAAGGCTGGTTTGGGATTCACATCTGAACCAACCCAATGGCAAAACCGGCTCTCCCTGAACTCTCCTCTTCTACCCCAGAGGACAGAAAAGAACAACAAACGTATGAGCAACTGGAACTGCCAGGACAGACATGGGTTTGAGTGTTTTCCTATTTTAACTGGGCTAAATGAAACCTTTATCTTCATGGCATTGGCTATCATGGCTGGGTGGATGTCTGGGTATCTGTTTAGGAGCTAACAGGTTTAGTTTTATTGTTTTGTCAAAATACTGCAGAAATCAATATATCTCCATAATTCAGTGTTATACCAAGAGGCATTTTTGTGCCATATATAGCAAAAATTGTATTATACTTTTGAGATCATAGGTAATGATGACAAAGTGTTCTGTGTTCAATTCTAGCATTAACGTCTGGTTTGAACAAAGCTTGAAATATGATCTCAGAGCTAAGAGGCTTTAATATTAAGATCTTTAACTGTAATTTATGTGACAGAAGATAGGGTTTAGCATAATAAAATGTAATGGGCTCCTCAAATGAAGAGGACGAGAGACAATTGAAAACAAGGTAAAAATGGTAAATTATAAATAACGGTAAATCTACCTTTATGTTGTTACTTCATTTATTTTTGATTTGTTAGATAGGCTCTATAATTTCTCATTTTCCCATGTTTCAGAACAGAACATTTCTCAAATGGTGCCTATTTGAAAGGAGAGCCCAGAATTACCATTGGCCTCAGCTCGCTAGTTAAGGGGGTCTGAACGTTTCCACCACGGTCCTTCTCCTTCCCCTGAGCTGGGGTTCGATCTGTATGATTCTTTTCATCTACGCTGTGGTCCTCTCTCCCTCTGTGTCTTTTTCTTCCCAGTATTTTTTATCTCGTTTATGGTTTTTAAATCAGTCTCTACTTTAAAATGTCATGATATAAATTTGTACACAAGTTACACAAGCATTAAGGATTCTAGACCCCACTAGAAAGTCATATTCACAGAAAGAAAGTAGAAGGAGCAGATTTATTTACCACGAGGGCTGAGGGGTAAGGGCAGGGTAGTTTACAGAATTTTTATTACCCTATGGAAAGAAAAGAGGTGGCAATTCTTCAAAAGAGGGAATTATCTGGAATCTAGCCTATAGGAATTTTTTTTCAAGGTTTTATTTTTTAGTAATTTCTACGTGTAATGTGGGGCTCGAACTCATGACCTCGAGATCAAAAGTCACATGTTCTTCCAACTGAGCCAGCCAGGCGCCACTTAGCTTCTAAGACTTTGAATGATAAACTTTTATGTTTTGTTTGTTTGTTTGGCACATTTTCCTTCTCAAAATTTGCTTGTTTTCAAGATTTGGAAATAAAAATGCAGAATTGTAGTATGTTAAGGAAGGTCTTAGAATGGAACCCTGGCTCTGGGGCTATGGTTTTTGTTTTTACTTTTGTTTGGAAGAGCCTAGGATCAGTCTGCTTTAGCGGCGATGATGAGCCCCCCACTCCGTGGGGCCAGTGCCCTCTTAGCGGGACTGGATCTGCTCCGAGTGAAGTCTGGCTTCCAGCTGAAAAGATACACATGGAAGAGAACTAGCCGCCACCTCGCGTCTGTCACAATTGCAAAAGAATCTGAAGCTCGTCTCTACCCTTTTTAAATTCTTTTTTAAAATTATTTTTATTTTTAAGATTTTATTTATTTATTCATGAGAGACACACAGAGAGAGGCAGAGACACAGGCAGAAGGAGAAGCAGGCTCCCTGTGGGGAGCCCGATGTGGGACTGATCCTGGGACTCCAGGATCACGCCCTGAGCCCAAGGCAGATGCTCAATGGCTGAGCCACCCAGGCATCCCAATTCTTTTTTTTTTTTTTTAATTTAAATTCAACTTGCCAACATATAGTATAACACCTAGTGCTCATCCCATCAAGTGCCCTCCTTAGTGCCCATCACCCAGTCACCCCATCCCCCCACTCTCCTCCCCTTCTGCAACCCTTTGTTTGTGTCCCAGAGTCAGGAGTCTCTCATGGTTTGTCTCCCTCTCTAATTTTTCCCCACTCAGTTTCCCTCCTTTCCCTTATGGTCCCTTTCACTATTTCTTATATTACCCGTATGAGTAAAACCATGTGATGATTGTCCTTCTCTGATTGACTTATTTCACTCAGCATCATACCCTCCGGTTCCATTCACTTCGCAACAAATGGTGGGCATTCAGTCTTTTCTGATGGCTGAGTAGTATTCCATTGTGTATATAGACCACATCTTCCTTATCCATTCATCTGTTGAAGGACATCGTGGCTCCTTCCACAATTTGGCTATTGTGGACATTGCTGCTGTTCTCTACCCATTTTTGAGTGAAAATTCAAAATTCACCTTGGCTTTGAAGTGATATGAAAGGAATCAATTAGCCTGAACTCTCTTCCTTCCCTTGGGATTGAGAAGGGTCTCGGTACCAGATAAAATGCCAATGCAATTTTGGCCGGAACTGGCTGACCATGTGCCTGCAGGGTTCCCCAACGCCTTTATGCTTCGTGTTCCCACAGTTGACTTTGCCTACGGGGAGTGACTTCTGTGATACTTGCCTGAAGATGCCCCCTACCCTCCTGCAGATCTGCCTTGGTTACCAGCTGACCTCCTCAAGCAAACTTAAAACACAAACATCCTGGGAAGGGGAGTAGCCATCTGTTATCAGATGCTACCGTCTTGGTGTGAGCTACTTTCCAGGGGCCATTTCCTCCCGGGACAGGAGGGACTCCAGGTTTAGGAGGTAGGTACCCCAGGTGGATAAAAGACTTAATACAGGGGATTGGACATTTGCCCAGACTTTGGAAGGGCTGAGAAACAGCTGCTTAGCAGGGGATGGCCAACGTGTCTCCCAGAAACTGCCCATCCTGGGTCTTCATAAGTCAGCGAGGGCTGCCTCTGCCAACCTCTCCTGCCTTCACCTCCAGAGTAGGTGACAGGACTTCAGTCTGTAGATTTGGTCTCTGTCTGTATGTCTGCCTGTGGCTGCCACTGGAGAGTAGTGGAGGCCGCTTCTTCCTTTCTGCCTTCCAGATCTTGCAGGACAAGCTCATTGGCCAACCCCGACCCATAGCCATTTGGGAGAGGGAGTCTTGATTCAGTCTGGCTTTGCATCTCTGATGCAAGGGGGCCTATGCAAGATTCCAGGGGGTTCCCTTGCCTCTGTCCAGGGACCATGGTCTTCCTCTCTTGCCCTACTCTGCCACCCACAGAAGCCCGACTCTGGCACATAGTTAGGGGAACTTTGTTGACCATGTCCATGCTCATCCACTCCTGTCTCCCCCAATTGTCTGGATCTGATTTCCTCTCCCTCCTTGGGACCCGGAACACCTTTTTTGCTCCCTTTTTGCCCTCATCTCTCCAACTCCTATCCTCCTACGTCTCAGCTTCCATATCACTCCTTTAGGGACACTCAACCCCTGGGTGGGCGTCCTAAACACAGGACCCTCACCTTTTCTTCCCTGGCACACGTGTATCAGACGTGTAAGTAAATGCTCATCTGTGTAAGTACGTGTTTACCCTCTGCTTCTCTGCCAGGCTACATTCCTCCAGGTCAAGAACTATGTCTCTCTTGTTCACTGATCTGTTTCCAGAATTCCCCACAGTGTGGCCCTCAAAACATGGTTGTTGCTTGAGTGGAGGGGTAAAGCCATGTTTTCCATTGTTTTCGATGCTAGATCATTGCTCAGAAAGCTTTGCTGCACAGGAGATTATGAAATTTAATAACCATGATTCATCATTCCTCCTCAACTGGAAAGTACTTTATGGTTTATAGTACTTCCTCTTTGTTCATTCATTCATGCATTCATCCAGGAAGGATTCCTGGGCTGCCTACCGTGTGCACAACACAGGCTAGGTCTGCAGCTCACCTACAGCGTTAGAAACCTAGGACGGAGGCTCAGAATAGTGGAGGGACTAGGGAATTTCTCAGCAGCTGAGAATCAGCTTATAATCTCTGCACCACGTTGCCAGAGCCCACACGGTGTGGGCTTTGGGAGCCTCCAGGAAATGTACATGAAAACAAAACACCGGATTGTCATCATTAGTGAGTTGTCCGGGGCACACCATCTAAGCGGTAGACTCATAACAAATGCGTATTAAAAATGTAGTCATCAGGCATAATGATGATTTCTGGCAACTTCCCCCTTGCAGTGCGAATGTGCATTTAGAACTGACTTTTATGCTATTGAAAGTATCCGCCTGCCGAGATCCTTCATTAGCAGGAACCCACTGTGGATTAAATGAAATTCTGTAGCCCAAGGAAAGAGATGTGTGGGTCAATAGTCCGGGAACATGAGAAGTGGTACACAGGGGAATGTGATTTATGAAAAAGTTTTCTGACTTCGCAGCAGTTTTCTCTGAATCCATAAATGCCCAAACGTTTAGGCGATAGTCTACATATAGACTTGATGGAAATGACCCCTGTCACCCGCTATTGGGTGTCAGAAAGCAAAAAGGAGAGGAGGCTGAGCCTCTCCCTCGGGCCCACCGTCCCTGCCCCTCGCCCTCCCACCTTGTCATCTGCAGGTCCGTGGGGCCCACCTGCCTCAGGGGACAAAGCGGAGTAGATACACCTAATGATACATCTCAAAAGAGGGGAGCCCAACAGATCCCTGACTCCTGCAGCGGGCTCGGCACCTTTTCAGTTCCAGGCTTCCAACAGCACCAGAGCCCCTAGTTGCAGGAGTGATCCCTGAGGGATTTTTCAGGGGCTTTGTTGAGAAGCGTTTAAACGATGGTTATGTGATTCAGATAAAACTGTCCGCAGCGTCTGTCTTTGATTCCGCAGCATAAACTGGTGGTGGTATCATGGAGGTGTTTGTTCTGTGGCCTCGTAGCCAGGGTTGTCCAGGGAAACAGCCACGTACCTATATCATAGGAGATTAATGTGAGGAATTGGCTCATGTGATTAGACAGGCCGAGAAGTCCCATGACCTGCCATCTGTGAGCTGGAGACCTAGCAAAGCCACTGGTGGAATTCAGCTTGGTTCTAAGGCCTGAGCACCAGGGGGGCTGATAGGGTACATCTCATTCCAAGGGCAGGAGAACTGTGTCCCCGCTCAGCAGATGGGGGCGGGGGGAGGCACATCCTCTGTTCTTCCACCTTTTGTTCTGTTCAGGGCCCTCCACAGACTGCCTGCCTGACGCCCCCTCACATTGAGAAGAGCCAGCTACTTTTCTGAGTTCGCTGATTCAAATGTTAATCTCCTTGGGAAGTAGCCTCACGGATGCACCAGAGATAACGTTGAATCTGGACACCCTGTGGCCCATCAAGTAGATACATAAAATTAGCCATCACACGTGTGGTTGCTCACTCTAGCCCAGAGGCGTCCGAAGGGCCCAACCCTCCCCCAGCTCCCCCTTGACCACGGCTGGCAAGGAGATGCCAACTGGTAGGGGCACATCACGGCCCTCACAACAGGGCCACCTTGACCAAAGGTTCTTGGAGTCCTTGTGTCCTGGGGCTGGGGCCAAAATGAAGACGAGGAGGCTGCGTCTAAGGCTGCTGGCCACTTGACTTTAGTTATCAATGGATTCCATTTTGGCTGACTTTGAGATTTGGATGTTTCCATGCCACTGTGATCCCGACACTGGCTCATAGAGTTCTTCCTCTGGTTTTGAACCTCTGACTCATTTCTTTTTTCAGTAAGAAGAAAAAGTTCATTTATTTTGGTCCCATCGATGATGAACTCTTGGGTGGTTTCACTACTGCCAATAGCTCTAGGAGACGGTGGTAAAGTTGGGAGGCCACGAGCCTGCTGGCTGACTGCTGACTGCCACCGTGTCATGCTGGGTAGGAGGGAGCACTGGCTGGCAGAGTCACACATGAGGTGCCCACCTGAGAAGGTAAGAACAAAAGTGTTCCTAGTGAACTTGCACAGCTCCCTGGAGAGGAGGCCAGCTGACAGTAGCAAGGGATGGCGAGCACACCGTCTGGAGTCCCGATGTTTACCCCGTGGCATTCCAACAAGCCTGTATCACCAGCAGCGTGGTGGCCCATGGGAAACACATGGTGCCAAGCCCATAGAACCTGCCCCTGTGTTCCTGGTGAGGAATTTAGGGATGGGGAGGCAGGCCCACTGCCTAGGCCCCTATCCAGTGGGCTCTCTGCTCTGAGCTCTTCTTCCCTATGTCTTTGAGCAGGACCCCCACACTCAGCACTCCCTGTGCCTCCCACCTCCTGACTGCTCTTTCCCCATTCATCCCTGAATCCCCTCCTGGCCTCTCCCTCTCCCCTTACCCAGTCATATTCTACTAGGTCCTTTAAGGGCAAGCTCAAAATTTCCCTCAGCTCCCGCCCCCCCTTGCCCCAGTTCTCTCCATGAGATGGGACCAGGGTCAACTGCATAGCTGCCTTCCATGGAAACACACACGGGGTTCCAGCATTCTCCCCACCCCAACCTCCCCTCACAGGGAGGCCTTGAACTCCCATCTGTGTCCAGCCTATCACTGTCCTTAGTCATCAGGCCACCATTCAACGGTATAGGTGCCTGGCCTTGACCTTTACTCCAGCAATTCCGTCAGATATCTTTGGGATGCCCTGAAAAATGCAGATCCTTTCTTGGAAGTGTAGGGGATTTGTCGACTAGCCAGCCATAAGCCTGGAGCTCTGGAGCAGGGTGTGTGGTGGGGGGTGACTCCCAGGGTCATTGAAGGCCTGGCAAAGCCCTAGGGAGGCAGCAGCTCGGAGGTTCAAGGAGCCCTGCACACATGCCCTGGGGCAGCTGACCAGGGGGTGTGCACAGCCCCAGGCAGACCCCCAGCAAGTATGCCTCCCAGCCACTGGGTATGGGCCCCCTGTCCCGTCACCCGCTGCCACAAAACAGAGGGCTCTAATCAGGTGTTTTCATGATCACATCTCACCTCTACCTGGGGGACTTTGAGGAGCCGGATTCAAGAGTAGGAGAGGCTCTGGAGCAAGCCAGCAGGGCAGCGGTTACTTATTACAGGAGGCTGTTCATCTGCACGCTCGGCTCCTTACCTCACTCCACTCATCCGTTCCTAGAGTCCAAGGACAACTTTTCATAGACAAATTTCCTAAAGTGGAAAAAATGTCTACCAATGACATCTGTTCTCACTGGGGTAAAATTAAAGATATCTGTAGGCGTCACTTCAAAATTCAGTGTGGAGAGGGCCTCTGCACCCTTGGCTGATGGTCCTAGGATTTCCATGGGCCCGGTGTGTGGGCGGGGCAAATATAGGACCCTTATCACCTGCCATCTCCTCCTTGCTTTGACTGGTTAGAAATCCCAGTCTGATTTCTAGAAGGAAGTCTTGCTTCTATCACCACCATCACCATCATCATCATCCCCAACATCCCCCCCCCTCCACCACATCTTTATGTAAAGTGGGGGAAATGGCCAGATCCACTGAACTGCACGCCTTTAATTCCAGCAAGATTTCCACTCCCCCCACTTGCTCTAACACTTTTCTAAACATCGGGTGTAACAGGTTTTAGAATTTGATTACAGCACCATCTACTGGGTGCTAGACTTCCCATATTTCTAGGGCCTTTCCGGCACATTGGGTTTTGCTCCTTCTTTCTGTTTTTTTCCTCCCCTCTCCTCCGCTCCTCTCCCTGTGAAAGCACCAATTGTTGGTCTGAAAAGGTGCCATCAATTAATTCATAAAGGCGAGGCTCTAGTAAAATGACGAAGAGCGTACATCCCTTGCCAATAAATACTTACAAAGACAATGGCCCGCGCTTACCACAATGCATTTCATATAATTATTTCCTGGGATCAATAATCTCATCAGTAGGCTCAGTGATGGGGACATCACAGTAATGAATGGCTGGGTGCCGCGGCCATCAGAAGTGCTGTCCCTAGCCCTGTCACCTCGGAGCCGCCCAAGGGCATGCCGGGAAGCAGGGCTCTGCTGGCCACGGGATTAATCATAGTTATCCCAACTCATATTCGTGTAATTTGCCTTCCTTATGCAGCCTGGCCCGAATTGATCAGCATGGATTTCATGCTGCACAATAGGCCACTCTTGCGGTCTAGAGGAGAGTGGGAAGGACTCCGTGTGCGTGGCCGGGAAGGGACAAATTGGATTAGTCACGCTCAGGGAGTAACCAAAACTGAATCCCACCAGAGCATCGCTGGGGCGCGTTCGTGGAAGGCAAGGCTGGGACTCCTGGGGGCCTTGGGAAGGGGAGCAGAGCCGGTCTGCGTGCTCCTGTGCGAGCTGCAGGGGCCAGGCCTTGTAGTGCCCAACAGGCCGCCGGAGGAGCCCGGAGCCGGGCCAGCAGGGGGAGGGGACTTGCAAGCTGCCAACCTCTTCTCCCCAGTTTGCCAAGGGGAAACTGGGCCGTCCTTTTCCAGAGACCTGTTTACAAAGTCCCTGGCTTTGGGGCGGCGTGGGACGCTGACCACCATGGACCACACCTTGGTGGGGGCCACGGCTTTGCGGTTACATCCGAGGGGCTCGAGTCAGGTGCAAAAGTAGCCAGGTCCCTCCATTTGCTTTAGTGAAGGCAGCTGGACTCCTGGGTTCCTTTTAGTTGCGTGGAGGTGACGGGTTGTAGGGAATTGTCTGTATCTGTGTGGGATTTCCTTCGTAGACAGTTGTCCCTAAGTTGGCCCTGGCTGGTCCCTTTGGGCAACGACTGGATCTCGAGGTTCTCATCATGTGCAGAACCTTTCTCGCCTCTGAGGCTTGCGGGGGCTGGTCCCTCTGCCTGGGGCACCCTGCTCTCATTCATTCCTCCCAGCCCCGACTGACTCCTAGCACTAAGTCTCTTCCTCCTTCCAGGCCCGCTGACCTGGGTCATCCCTGGGTGCTGGCGTATGCCACCTTCTATTTCAGTTATTCCCTCCCCCTTCCCTACTGAGCCAGGAGACCAGGAGACCCTGCCTCCCCGACGTTGGTATCTTGTGTGTCTGCAGCCCACAGTCTCCTCGGTTGAAACTTGTTCATTCATTACCTCACTATGCTGATGGGCTGAGCACTTGCTTTGTCCTAAGTGCTGGGGCCACAGTGATGGGCAAAGCAGCTTGACCTTGTCCTCACGGAGCACACGGTCTAGTGGGGGAGGCAGGCACTAGTCAGCCCCCAAAGTATGTACGTGCAGGGAGGATGGGTCCCACAGAGAAGTGCCGCGAGTATTCCAGAAACAGACTTCATAGATCAAGGGAAGCTTCCTGGAGCTCGTGAGGTTGGACCTGAGTCTGCAGGTGAGTAGAGTGGATAGATAAAGGGTAGAGTGAAGGGGGGAAGGAAGAGCGTGCCAGCAGGGGGAAGACCATGGGGGGAGGGTGTGCTCACGAAGATGCTGGCAAGAAGAAGGTGGATTAAATCGTGTTTCCCTGGGGAGCCACATGGGTGACTCAGTGGTTGAGCGTCTGCCTTCAGCTCAGGGCATGATCCCGGGGTCCTGGAAACAAGTCTTGCATCGGGCTCCCCACATAGAGCCTGCTTCTCCCTCTGCCTGTGTCTCTGGCTCTCTCTCTCTGTGTCTCTCATGAATAAATAAATAAAAATCAATCAATCAGTCAATCAATCAATAGTGTTTCCTTCACCCCCCAAAACACGGTGAAGTCCTCACCCCCAGCACCTGTGAGTGTGATCTTACTTGGAAATAGGGTCTTCGGGGTTGTAATCAAGTTAACAAGCACGCATCCTGGAGTCAGGTGGATGCTTAATCCAGTCTGACCCATCTTGATGAGCATGGAGAGAGGCACATGTTCACCCACACGTGTGGGAGAAGCCACGTGATGATGGAGGCAGAGATTCAAGTGCTGGGGCTGCAAGCTCAGAATCCCAGGGCCTGCTGGCAACCTCCTGAAGCTGGAAGAGGCAAGAAGGGGAGGCTCCCTGGAGCAGGTGAGCCTGCAGGCGGGGCAGAGGGGTAGGAAGAAGGTGGCTGGGCAGGTGGGCAGGTGGGCAGGAGGAGCGAGCCAGTGTGAGGAGAGGCCGGAGAAGAGCTAGAGGGAGGTCGGTGAGGAGTCTGGCTGGGCGCGCTGAGGCTGGGCTCCTTGTCCTAGGGATGGGGGCACCTCAGGAGGGCCTCTCCGCCACGGGGTGGGGGTGTCCTGGAGGGCAGGCCTGTGAGTGGGGAGCAGGGCGGGAGGCCAAGGCTGGCTAGCACCGGTGTGGTGGTGGAGGGGAGGTCAAAGGGCGGCGGTCGAATGTCTGGATTCCGAAGCACCTGCAGAGGAAGGGTGGACCGAGCGCAGAGGGCCCGAGCTCTCCGGGGACAGAGGAAGGGTTGTCACGCCTCCCGTTGGACAACAGCCAGTTTAAGCATCACCATCGTTGGAACCACCCCACTGTCCCCTGAGAGGTAGAGGGAGGGCTGCGGGCTGTCCCAGAGCCCACCTGGGGTCCCCAGGTGATGGCAGAGCTAGTCCTTGTCACTTCTGTTGCTCTGTCGGGCTGTCTTCTCCGCAGGCCGCCGTTAGGCCTCCTGAGGGGCCCCACCCTTGCCCGTCAGCTGAGTCAGCCACAGGCAGCCCCTACCGAAGGGGTTCTTGGTTCAGGTTCCCCTCTCAGTCTTATTCTATCTGTGGTATTAGCTGCATCTTGACTCCGTTTCGAGGCAGAACAGGGGAGATTTCAAGAAACACAACAAGGATGCAACTAAAAGATGCAGAGGGCCCAGTCAGTGGGCTGCTGTGTCCTGAAGACACCCCCTGGGGTCAGCTCTGGCCGCAGTGTCCTCAGAACCTGGCACGCTTTCATGGGGGAGGCACCCCCTCCTGGCCAGAGGCTCCGTGGTGATGGCAGACAGGGCGTGTAGACGTGGAGCCTGGCCCACTCGAAGATGACACAGGCAGGGGGCCCCGAGCCTCCGGGTTTGGGCTGCCTTGCAGAAGAGTCCCCCCTTAATGGTCAAAAGGGTTGTGGCCTTCGGGGGCAGCCTGGTGGGGTGGGAAGAGGCAGTGAGGAGACCCGCGTTCTGCCCTGGTCGACCACATCCTAGCTGTCTTTTTTGTGCTTCTCTGGGCCTCAGTTTCTTTCTCAGTTTCTTTCTTTCTTAAAATGAGGGATTAGACTAACCTATAAGCAAATGTTCGACTCTAAAATGTGATGATCTTTATTTTATTCTTTTTTTTTTCTTTTTTAACACAGAATGTGTGTAATCCTTGCAAATTTGAGTTCTATCTTGCAAACCCAGAGCCACAGAGCTCACAGTGTCCCTAGATGTCAGTTGACAGGTGTAATTCTCGGACTGACGTTAGCAGCGGATGATGGTCTTTGGGGCCTGTTTGTCAAGGGGGAAGGGGGAAGCTGCCACCGTAGCAACACCCTGAAACAGTGCCTGGCCTTCCCTTTATTCCCACTGCTCACCCACCAACCCTCTGATGGTATTCATCGGCTTTGGTCTTGAAAAATGCTGCTTACGAAACCACCCCAACCTCAGTGGCTTAAAAGGACAGTCACTTATCCTCATGGATCTCTGGGTTGGCTAGGGGTCAGCTGATGTTGGCTAGGCTCGTGCATGCATCTGGGGACCTGCTGGGGATCAGACGGTCTAGACTGGGCTCTGCGGCATGGTTCAGCTCTGCTTCACAGGCCTCTCATCCTCCTGGGGCCAGTGGCTACCCTGGTTCCTCCCGTGGTGGGAGTAGAGGCACAAAAGGGCAAGCCCGATTACACAAGCACTTGTCAAGCCCTTGGCCACATCGTGGCTGCTAGCCCTCGAACGGCCAAAGCAAGGCACTGGGTCAAACCCAAGTCAAGGCCAGGAGGGCGTCCTCTACCTCTTTACTGGTAGGAATTGCAAAGTCACATGGCAAAGGGCATGGACTCAGGGAGGAGCTAAGAATTAGGGCCCTTAATGCTGTCTGTATTTTTTTTAAGCTTTTCTTTATTTGAGAGAGACAGAGTGAGAGAGAGACTATGAGTGGGGGAAGGGGCGGAGGCAGAGCAGACTCCCCACTGAGCAGGAAGCCCAACCCAGGGCTCGATCCCAGGACCCCGAGATCATGGCCTGAGCCAAAGGTAGATGCCCACCCGACTGAGCCACCCAGGTGCCCCTGCACCAATCAATGGACATACTGATACCATTCCTCGTTGTGTATTTGTACGTACCTCCCTTTGTGCAGGGACAACTGTGGTTCTCACCAACATCAATCTCCTTGCAAATATGCTCTAGCCTCAAGGCACCCAAAGTACCACCAGGATATTGTCAGAATCACTCCCAGAAGTACCACCACTAACACCCTCACCAAGCTAAATTGGAAGATTTCTTCATAGCTCTTCTTAGCCTTAGAATATATCACACTAGGAGTGTAGAGTCAGAGCAGAGAGTTTAAAAACTACTTGAATTAATTCTTTATTCTGAGCAGTTGCATTTTCAGTTTGATATTTATTTAGATTTACTTGTTTCCATGTGTTTTAGGCTATAGGGTTCGCTTTGTTTATCCTTTTTGACTTAATTTTTGTTGATATGTAAAACATAAACACGGTTTGAAAGTCGAAAGCATATAAATAGGAGTACTCAGGGAAACCTCACTCCCAACCTCTTCCCTCCGTTTCAGTCTCCCTGATTTTCTATAAGTAGGCATTTTCATTAGTTTCTGATTATTCACTCCCATGTACCTTCTTAAAAACATGTATGTGTGTGCATGTATGTATGTATGAATTTTACCTTCTATCTTACCTAAAAAGTAGCATGTCACATGCACAAAATCATTCTAACACATATAGTAATATATTGTTTTGTATCTGGCTTTTCTTTATCAAAAATTCTGGAAATCACTCCATGTTTTCCATAGAGATCTCCATCATTCCTTTTGATGGCTGTGGAGTACTCTGTGGCGTGGAGTACTCGTGCCCCGTGCGTTCTCCTGGGGTGTACATCTTGTGGAGTCATATCACCAGGGCACATTTTAGAAGTTCTGTGGCTGGGCCACGGGTACATGTTAGGTATTGGTGAACGCCCCTTCGAAGCTGGGTATGCTATTTTGTACCTGCATGAGCCACGAGTGACGGTGAGCACAGGCCTGTTTCCATGGGGATGTTTAGGAAGAGGAAATGGAAGTTCCAGCAATTATCCAGTGACCTGAAATCCTGTGGCCAGGGACTTTTCAGTTTCTCAACTCAGTCCTTGTGCAGCATGGGGTGACTGGCTTGAATGTTCTGTGTAAGCATCTCAGAACTTCCCTTTCGGGGGGAACGTTCTTTTGTTTTTGCGTGTAGCACTGTATCGGGGTCCCCGGACGGCTGTAACAAATTGCCACAAACTTGGTGACTTAAAACAACAGAAATTTATTCTTGCACAGTCCTGGAGGGCAGAATGCATAGGGACTCATCTCATGGGCCTAGATGGGGTGTGGACAGGGCTGGACCTCCCTCCAGAGGCTGCTGGCAAGGACCCATTCTGTGCCCCTCTTTCCAGCTTCTGCTGGCCGCTGGCATCCCTTGGCTTGTGGCCACATCCCTCCAATCTCTGCCCCTGCAGCCACACTGCCTTCTCCTCTGTGGCTCTCTGTGTAGTCGTTCTGTACCTCCTTCATCTAAGGAAACATTTGATTGCATTTGGGGACCATGGAAGAATCTGGAATGATGTCCCCATCACCAGATCCTTAATTTTTAAAAAGATTTTATGTATTTATTTTGAGAGAGAAAGAGAATGTGAGTGGGGAGGGAGTGTGTGTGCAGAGGGAGAGAGAGACTCCCAAGCAGACTCCCTGCTTGAACATAAAACCCAGTGTGGGGCTCGATCCCATGACCCTGAGATCATGACTGGAGCCAAAGGCAGATGCTTAGCTGACGGAGCCACCCAGGCGCCCCTCCCCAACACCAGATCCTTAATTTAATCACATCTCTAGAGATTCCTTTTTTTTTTCTTTTCTTCTTGATGTTTGGCCATATAAGACAGGATTCACATGTTTCAGGGATTGGGAAGGAGAGAGCTCTTTGGCGGGGAGCTCAGTCTACCACAAAGCACCTTCAATTTATAAAATACCCTAGCACTCATTTTCTCATGCCATTCTCAAAGCCTTTGGGAGGGGACAGATCCTGCCTTGCCATGCTCATGTGCCATGGCTGGTGGCTGTGTCGTGGCGGCCGAGGCCTCTGACTCCAGGTCTGGAAAAATCGCTGAGGCCAGTCTGCTCCTGGGAGGTGGAGGCCGGCAGGAGATGCCTGTCTCCAGAACCTGCACCGTCCCGGGTGCTGACACCCTGCCCGGGCAGCTCCTGCCACCAAATAGCTTGGAGCTGGGAAGCGTCTCCTGGCTTCGACCAGGAGCCGGAGGCGTGTGTCTCTGCCGTCAGACCTGCGTCGATGGCGGCCTGTGCACTTGGGATAGAATTGATCTTCCCGGAGCCTTGATTTCTTGTAAAAAGAGGAAAATCCTAGAGACTGGATGATATTTGTAAGACACAAATCACTCCATAGTACTTGAGATGCAAGGAATATCTCATTTCTTTGTGTTTCTACATCAAATCCTGCCTGGTTCCAACTTGTCCACTTGGCAAGAACTGGTCACCTTGGAGCACCTTCTCTTTCTGGGAATTGTGTCAAGATCCCAGGCGTTAAGAAGCCGGTGAAAAGGGAGGTGAGGCCATTCTGGTCACCACCCAGTGAGCCCCTTGCCTGGGTTCCGTTGGCAGTTTCCTGGGGGGCTATGCTTCTTCTGTGCCCCGCGGCCAGGGCATCCTAGCAGCCAGGCCAAGCACGTGGGCACCTGGCCCCCATGGGCACCTGCCAGCAGCCTCTTCCAGCTCAGCCCTCCAGGGCCCTGCAGGTGAGGAGGGGCCAGGGGGCAGAGTGCACCTGCTTTTATGCCCTGGAATTTCAACACAATCCCCAGAAAGAGAAGGTACCCCGAGGGCCCATATGTCTTCTTCTCTCTGAACCCTCAATCCTGCCCCAATCAAGGCAGGCCTGCCCCTGTCCCCTCATCTCTCTCTAGGGCCCAGAGTCTCACCTGCCCTGGCCCTCAGGGATGACCAGACAGGCAGCCTTGGGCTACTCAAAACCAAGGCTGTCTAGAGTCGGGTGGCCTCAGAGGACATCCTCTTTTCAGAGACTCAGATCCTGCACCCCAGCCTGCCCTGCAGGAGTAAGCAAAGATCAAACTCTAAATAAATCTGGGGGCGGGGTGGGCATAGGAAAGAAAATGCCTTTTATTCCCCAGACTTTGTAACAAGAAACAGTAAGAAACAAGGAGCCTTTCAGGGGTGTTGGATGTGGCAGGTGTTGAGCACATACATACATGTTCAGTATGCACGGCAGGTGTCAAGTATATACGTACACACGTGTTCAGTACATGTGACAGGTATTGAGTATATATGTGCATACATGTTCATGCATAGCAGGTGTTGAGTACACACGTACACATGTGTTCTGTACATGTGGCAGGTGTTGAGCACACACGTACACACATGGTCAGCACGTGTGGCAGGTGTTGGGCACACACGTACACACGTGTTCAGCACGTGTGGCAGGTGTTCAGGTGCTCTCTCCCCTACAGCACCCCACCCTGTCCCCGCTGCAGTTCCATGGCCTCCGTCCACTGCTGACACAGAATAACACGAAGGCCCATGGCTAGTCCCTGAGAGTGCCAGGATGGTAGGGGGCCGTCTAGCTGATTTCCCCTGTGGGGTCTTCCTGGAGAAGGAGGCGAATCCACTGAGAAGAAATGGCTCAGTTCTTGGGAACCATTCGGGAGGACTGAGTAGCCCTGGGCCTGAAGTCTTTGGGGACACAGACTCAGCCTGGGGAAGGAACCTCACCCACCCTCCGGGAGGCCCTCGCTGTGGCTCCATGGACACAAGACCGAGGTCGAGCACATCCCGTGGAGACAGACCAGGGGAAGGGAGGCACCTGGCTCATCACGCCACCTGGAGGGATAGTGTTTTGTGACAGTGGCCACACATCTTTCCCCGGCGTCTTCTGCTTCCCTCATCCCACCCCCAGGACAGCAGCAGAAGGGCACAAAGTCCGATCATGAGCTTGGGATTTCCAGCAGCCTGGCATCTTTGAGAGGATGCAAATCAAGCAAAGCCAGTTTTCCCTACTCGGTGGCTGGATCGCTTTGGAGGGATTGAGGGGAGAGGTGAGCAAGAGGGCTTTGGCACTTGTGGGGAGGGAAGGGTAAGTGGACCCCTCCCCAGACTTGGTGCCTGAGAGCACCTCCCATCCCCCTGCCCGGGGGTCAGGTCCCAGGACAGCCCTTCGCCTGTCCCGGTGCCAGAACTGAGGGGCAGGAAAGGCCAGGCATGGGTGTCAAGGCCCAGGGAGTTGGAGTGTCCCCAGGGGTACAGGAGTGGCCACGAGGTGGGAAACAGGCTCAGGAGGGTCTTCCTGGACCCACAGGAGTGGTTCAGTAGCAAAAGCAGCAGGGAATGAGGACATCACTGGCCTTGTGGGGAGATGACAGGGCCTGACAGATTCTCAGCCACGACTCAGCCCAGCGCAGCCCCACGTTGGGACTAACCAGCGCTGAGTTGGCTGAAAATGAGTTTCGGGGAAATGAAGACTCAAGATAGAAACTAGGTTCCCTTACATTAGTGCAAGTTACATCTTTACTCACCTGGCTTTGGGGCCTGAAGCATCTTCCTGCTATGGCAGAGTCTAGGATTCCTAATCATGAGATTTTTATAATCCAATATTTCTAGCAGAGAATTTTTTCCTCTTTTTTTTTTTTTTTAAAGTTCTTATTTATTCATGAGAGACACACACATAGAGGCAGAGACACAGGCAGAGGGAGAAGCAGGCTTCTTCGGGAGCCCGATGTGGGACTCGACCCCAGGACCCCAAGATCATGACTTGAGCCAAAGGCAGACGCTCAACCGCTGAGCCACCCAGGCATCCCTCTAGCAGAGAATTAATTCACTTTCAAAGTCACCTGCTTTTGGCCACTTAATTTTTGAAGAACAGAAAGAGGTTACAGACAGCAGCCTCCCCAATATTATTTCCTGCATAAAGGGCATTGCACACTTACTCACAGCATTTCAAAAAGTGTGACATTCTCATCTGACAATAAAAGTGCAAAAGGAGGGATGTTTGAAAATTATTTTCCTCTCCCCAATTATTCTTGCAAGCCTTTCCATGGGTTTGGAGGTATGGGTCAGTGGAGAATAACCTGCCCCTTCCTATCCAGTGCAGCCAATAAGAAGAGAGGTAGAAATATATATATATATATATATATATATATATATATATATATATATAATATATATAAAATGTATGTTTTATGTTATATGTATTATATAATTTTTTCTGAGTAACAAGTATTATATTAATATATGATATATTATATATTATATAATATAGCATATATTAATATATATTTAATATATACTATAATATATTAATATAGATATAATATATATATAATACTTGTTACTCAGAAAAAATTTAGTAATACTATAGGTGGCATTTATTACACGCTTCCTGTGGCTGGGCCCCCTGCTAAACCCTTTACAAAGCTGGCTTCCTGTAACCTTCCAGACAAGTCTGTGAGGTCACGGCTGTGATGTTTGGCTGTGTGCTGCTCTGTTGCAGGCCTGAGCTAGGGGCTAAGGATGCTGAAAAGAATGACCTAGTCTGTGCCCTGCAGGAGCTCAGAGTTCAATAAGTAGGGGTATCTCCCTGCCGCTCGCTGCCTGATGTGTCGGGAAACCACCGCCTGAACGTTGGTCAAGGCTGTGAAGACAGAGAGGCTGGCAGGAAGGCTTCCTGGAGGAGGTGATGCCCGAATCGGCACCTGAGGGATGAACTGGAGTGTGTCAGAGTGATTGGCTGTCAGCAGCATGGTCATCTCATTTTGTACAAGTCCACTGTGGCCCGCACTAACTGCTCATAATTCTCAAGTCAGCCGCTGGCTGGTTGACCCCAGACTTGGCTCGCTTGGTCCCTCTGCGGGGTGCCCTCTCCGCCTCATCCTCCAAAGTGTGGCCAGGTGCCAGCCGGGCTGTGTTGCTGCTTTCAGGTGAAGTAAGAGCAACTTCTCGTACCTTCTGTACCTCTAGCTGGGGAGGGCTGCTGAACAAGTGAAGGACTGAAGGACTGAATGTGCAATCAGCCAGCAGCAAGTGCCCCCCAAAGGAAACATAAGCCAGAACGAGGAGACAGCAGAGGCTGTTTACCTAGTCTTTTAAAAGTGTTTTTAGTTGCTTGAGACAGTTGTTTTGTGCTGCAAGTACACAGAAGGTTGCAGGTGAGATCAAATGAACAAACAAAGCTTGGCTCGTTGTGACAGGCAGAGGTCACAGGCTGGAGATCAGGAGACCCTCTCCCTCCTCTTCCGGTTTGGGGACTCCGTAACACACGCACAGAAGGAAAGCTTGGACAGGTTTCTTGGTGCTGCCGAGGGGCCTGCGTGGGGCCCCAGGTGGCCCTCACTTGGGGGGAGGCCCTGGGCCTGCACGGTCGTGGTGGCGAGGACCTCCTGCACGTGTCCACCTCTATTCACACAGAGCCTTCCACCTGCTTGCCCCACGGGAGACCTCAGGCTGGCATCCCAGCCCGGCCACCCTGGGCCCCTCCATCTGGATGACCCCCAGGCTCTTCTAAGTCACGTTCTGAGACACCCGTCGTGTTTTCTTCAGCTCCCCTTCAAGCTCGCCCCCGCCCCCTCCAGCTTGGTTAGTGACAGTCATGATGTGTGTCCAGGCACCCGGGCATCTGCTCAGGCCCCTCCCTTGCCCCCCATGTTCCTTTGAGCATGAAGCCCGCTCAGTTCCTCCTCCCAAGCGTCTCTTGTTCTTGCAGACCTGCTCTCCCTCACCTGGACCCCCTCCAACAGCCGCCAGCTCCATTCCTTGCTCCTAGTCCTTCCCTCTCCTTCCCTTCCCCAGACCAGCCATCAGAAAGAAGGTCTTTCCCACCTTCAGACCTCTCCGTGCTGCCCATCAGAGACCCCACCATGTGTAGGAGAACATCCAGCAGCATGTAAGGGGTACGACCCCCCAGACTGTCTCCTACTGGCCTCATCCCTGACAACTCCCACGCCCTATGATGCATGCTCATGCCTGATGGTTGGCAGCCTCCTTCCACACCCTCCACCACCCGCCCTACAACCTTCGGGTCCCAGGGCTAGAGCATAATGATGCATAGAGTGGATTCTGGAGCAAGACTTCCTGAATTCCAATCTGTGCTGTGACACTAACTAGCTGTGTAACCCCAGGCCCAGAGAGGCTAACTCAGTTGCCTGGGGATGGGGGCTGCCTGGAGGAGGAAGAGCAGGGGGTAGGAGTATTGTCCTTAGAGCCAGACACCCCTGGGTTTGCATCCCAGCATGGCCTCCTGGAGGGAGAGCCACAGGAGAGGGGGCTGGAGGTGTCCTGGAGGTGATATGTGCCCCGTCTCCAAAGAGAGAAGGGGGAGGAGTCACAGAACCCACCTGTCCCTCCCTGAGTCTCTGGAACCATAAGCCTGGCCAGTGAAGGGTGAGGAGGAAGCTTCAAGTTGGGTATGAGATTAGAATTTTAAACTGGACACCATGTTAACAACTGAAATAATGTGAAAACTTTAGAAACCCAACAGGCCCTTACAGGATACCCTACTCTCGAGAAAGAGACTTTGGCATCACACTGTTGGGTCCAGAGAAATAACGGGCTTTTGTATTCACACCCCTCTTAGTGGACACTGGTTGATAAACCATGGCTGGTGGCTGGGGAGTGCCCTTCTGCCTTGGGTTGGCTTGGAGGGCTTGGCTCCTAGCCACCTCTGGGCACCCAGATGCTTCCCCATCTGGTCTGGGTCTGTTGCTGGGGTGCACAAGGGTCTGATGGCCTCAATTCCGGTGTGAACGGCCATGGATGTCCACAGTGGGGTGGCAGGTGTCTGCGTGAACTTGGGGTAGAACCTTCGGCTGTGTCGTGCACGCACACCCACGTCCCTGGGCCTGTTGTGTGGCTCCCCGCCCAGACCTGACCGGGCTGCCCGAATCCTGCAGGTTTGATGCCAGAATAAGTGGGGAGTCGCTCTCCCCGTCTGCCTACGACACGAAGCTAGACTGTTAATTACGGCACAAACACTGCGGAGAATGTGCCTCCTAGGATGAAGGCCATTATAAGAAAAAAAAAGAAAAAGAAAAAAAGGGATGAAAGATGCCCAGTTCATCGGAAGCAGTGAAATCCCTCTTTCCACATCTAGGAGTTTTATCTAGCTGGTCATCTGCAGTTTGAAGAACTTTCTTAATTTAATAAAGAGGTTATTTTAAACCTGGGTCTGGAAAACCCTCATACCTTTAGCACATGGTTTCCATGAAATATCCCTCAACATGAAAATATAGACAGTTAGTTTTTTCTTCCAAAGTGCAACACGCAAGGCTCCCATTCCTGGTTTATTATGCTTTCTGTGTCTCTGCTCATTTTTCACCAGTATTGCATTAAGTATTGGTATTGATTTCTTGTAAATGGGGCTGAAATAGATGGCCCACAGTTTTTTGTTATTGTTCGGTGGCACTTGTATGTAATTTATTATGGCTGCAGTAGACGCTGCCCCTCGCTGCCATGGCTTAAATTAAACGTGCCAGGCTCTGGCCTCTGCTCGTCATCTGCATTTCTCATTCGACATCAAAAATTATTATGTATAAAGTTTCCCTTTTCTCTCCTTCCCCCCCACCCCCCCCCAAAAAAAATGATCACGATGCCCTTTGTGTTGTTTTGAAAGTTTGTGCTTCTAACTTCTGTCATTAGTGAAGAATAGAAAGTAGCAGGAAGGGTTCAATTTCCTCCTGGCAGCTGGGTGCTGTGCAGTTTCCGAGAGGCCTGGCAGACGGGAGACCCAGATTCTGGGCCTGGTTTTGCTCCTGCTAGTGAGGTGACCTTGGGCCTCTCTCTCTGTCTCATGGTGGGGGGGCAAGGATGGCTCCGTCGGCACCTGGGCAGTCAGCTGGGTGGTGGGCACAAGAGCTGTAGCCCCAGGGCTGGCAGCCTTGTGCCCTTCGCGTGTGTGATGTCCTCAGGTCCCGGGGCTAGCCGGTGGGGCTGGCAGGATGGCACCGCAGGGGTTCCTGGGGCATCTCCTGGGGGCGGGCAATCTGCATCTGTTCTGGGCAGGAGCAGCCGTGCGTGTCCCATCCAAGGGGCAGTGCAGGTTCAGTCTTGCAGCCCATCCAGAACAGAGGAGGGTGGGGCAAGGGTGAGGGGCAAGTGTCTGGCAAAAAAAAAAAAGGCAAAGTGCTCTCTGTTGGAGCTGCTTGGCCGGGCCAGGCCACAGGAGCCAGTCTACCATCTCAGAGAAAAACTAGCACCCTGGCCCTCCCGCGTGCTCGCGGTCTGCACCTCCCTCCTGCCCTCGCCTCTGGGCCCCCTCTCCTCCTCCAGGGACTCGCACGTGCTCAGCTTCTGGTCTGCGTGTCTGGTGTGGTGGTGGGTGCTCTTCTGGGGGGACAGGGGGTGACAGGCTCTGGGAGCTTGGGTGGAAGAGGCTGGCCAGGTTTAACCTGTAGTGTGTTTGTGTGCATGCATGTATAGATGTGAGTGTGTGTGAGTGTGTATATGTAGATGGGAATGTGTGTGTACAGATGTGAGTGTGTGTATAGACATGTGTGTGTGCATGTATACATGTGAGTGTGCATGTGTATATACGTGAGTGCACACATAGATGTGAGTGTGAGTGTGCATGCATATAGATAGGAGTGTGTGCATACAGACGTGTGAGTATTGTGCGTACAGATGTGTGTGTGCATGTGCATACAGGTGTGTGCATGCACGTACAGATGTGAGTGTGAGCATGTGTGCATATAGATAGGAATGTGTGGATATAGATGTGTGAGTGTGTGTGTGCATACAGATGTGAGTGTGCACGTGTGTACAGGTGTGTGCATGTGTGTGTGCACGTGTGTACAGATGTGAGTGTGTGTGCATATAAATGGGAATGTGCACATATAGATGTGTGTGTGGACGCATGTACAGGTGTGAGTGTGTGCATGTGTGCGTGCGTGTGCAGATGTGTGAGTGTGTAGCAGAGCGTGGGTGTCTTCATCCCCAAGGCGTCTCTTGCTAAAGACACGTTCACGTTACCCCCTCTTAGCGCCGATGTTTCTGGCCCACGTGGTTTTCACTCCAAATGATTTCGCATCAGGTGTGAAGGATTCTCCTGAAGAGAACTTGCCGAGGGCCCGACCCGAGTCGCCGGCCGCCTCCGCGTCCCCGGCTCTCTAGGAGCCCGGTTGGACTTCTCCGCATTCAGCCGGGGGCAAAACAGCGTCTATTAATTAGACTTTCATTCCTATTGATAATGGGGCCCACGGGCCTCTGGCTGAAGTGCACGCGGACCTTTTGTGGCGCGGCAGTGTCGGGTCTGCTCGGTGAATTGAGTCTGATTGCGGCTCCAAGGGGCCTCTTGAGCTTCCGCCTCGGAGCCCATCGCTCCCTTTCTCCCTGTGGCCACTTAAATAGGTCTGCCGGCTTCTTTCTTCTCGTCCTAGGCCTTTTGTCAAAGTCTCCGCTTTTACTGAACTTGGGGCCTCACGCCAATCCGCTACATGTTCGCGACATGCAAGCCAAGGCCCTCTCCATTCTGGTCGGTCCTTCCTTCCTTCCTTCCTTCCTTCCTTCCTTCCTTCCTTCCTTCCTCCCTCCTCACCTCTTCCCTCCCTACCTCCTCCCTCCCCACCTCCTCTCTTTCCTCCCTTCCTTCCCAGACACAACACATCAGGAGAGGAGAACCCAGCGTGGAAGCAGACACGACTCACGGGGCTGCCGGAGTGGGGCCTGCACCAGCTGGCAAAAGCTAACTTTGACTTTCAGGAATTTTTCCAGCCAGTTTTAAACACAGCCATTATTTAAAAATTAAGTGATACAGACTTGCAATGACATAAAATATTGAAAACAAATGATAACAAATGCTCAAAACTCACTATTGCCTAATTATTTTACGTTTTATTACTATCTGTGTCAGAGGTCAGCGACACGTTTCTGTAAAAACCCAGACAGTAGGGCAGCCCGGGTGGCTCAGCGGTTTAGTGCTGCTTTCAGCCCAGGGCCTGATCCTGGAGACCCGGGATCGAGTCCCACATGGGGCTCCCTGCATGGAGCCTGCTTCTCCCTCTGCCTGTGTCTTTGCTGGCCCCCTCATCTCTCACTAATAAATAAATAAAGTCTTAAAAAAAAAACCCCAGGCAGTATATATTTTAGGCTTTGCCAGCTGTACAGTCTCTGCCCCAACTACTCAGTTCTGCTGTCTCAAGTAAGAGCAGCCCTAAACACTACATAGATGAACGGGCGTGTCTCTGTTTCAATGAAACTTTATTTGCAAGACACGTGGCCCTAGTTTTAACCCATAGCCTGGCCTGACCCCTGATCTTGCTCTCAGGGTTATTTAGGTGTATGGTATCTGCCTTGTGGAAAGGCTTGTAACAACATGCTACTGTGCGTCTCGTCCCAACCCCACTTCCAGTGACCTCATGTTGGTATTTGGAAATCAGCCATAGTGGGACTGTTTATCCCACAGTGACTGGCAAACACGAATAATCCAGGATTTCTTTTCTCAGAGAATTGGCTAAACCTTCACCTGTGCATTTGCATCCGACTCTATGTAGTTATAGGGTCCAAATATATCACAGAAGAGAAAGCCTAAATTTCTCTGTATCCTATCAGACATTTGTTGGCCTGAGGTCCTCTGATAGCTTGATTCTTTTTTTTTTTTAAAGATTTTATTTATTCATGAGAGACACACAGAGAAGGGGGGGCAGAGACACAGGCAGAGGGAGAAGCAGGCTCCATGCAGGGAACCCGACGTGGGACTCGATCCCGGGTCTCCAGGATCACGCCCTGAGCCGAAGGCAGATGCTCAACCGCTGAGCCACCCAGGTGCCCCTACCAGCTCTCTTCTCTGGACCCAGAGTTACTTGGGTTCAACCCCAAACACAAGCCTATAATCTGGCACATCCGGCTGCTACCACCAGCCACAAACCCTGAGCCTGATCGCCTCGACCCCTCCTCCTCCTGTGGAAGAGTCACACCTCTGAGGCTTTGCTCACTGATCTCCCTCCCCAGAACCCCCACTACCTCTCTTCTCTGGACCCAGCTCCCAGGAAACCCGCTCTCTGGCGCTTTCTTGGTCACTCCCGGGCACGCATATCGATCCCAAAGCCCCCATATCCTTTAGGGGAATCCCAAGTTTTTCCAATAACCTGTCAGACCCTGTATGATCTGACCTCTTGTATTAATCATGTCCCCCCCCCCCATATTTGATGACACTTTGGCATCTTGAGGGTCTTTCTGGAGACTGTACCCCCCATGAGTTAGCTAATTCCTAGAGCCAGCAAACAATTTGCCTGCAAGTGACCAATCCACAGCTCCTGTACGTGACTCACACACCACCACACCGCACCAGCACTTCCCCGGCCCTATCACCCCAGGGCCAGGCCCAGACAGTTGGACACCACCCCTGTGGCCCAGAGCCAGCAGAAATTATTCAAACTAGCCAGTCCCAAGCTGTTCACCCTGTCCCGCCTCACCTTTCCCTGGCAACCACAGTAAAGGCTCATGCCTGTGCTTTCCCCTGTGGCCCCGTGGGGTGTGGCCTGCCCCTCCTCTGGGGACCGGAAGTAATAAACACTTCTTCCAGTGGCACTGACCTCTCCATGTTGTCACTTAGTCATCTCCATAAATTAAATCTGGGTAGCACCATGAAACACCCACATCACCTCTCCAGCCTCCAGTCCTACCCTGCCCCCTTGGGCACTTTATTCCAGATGTGTTGGCCCCTCTGCTGCTCTATAATGATGCCAAACATGGGTCCACCTCAGGGCCTTTGCACTTGCTCTTCCCTCCACCTAGACTGCTCTTTCCCCAGATGTTCTCAGGATTTCCCCTTCACTTTTATCACATTTTTTGCTCTACCTGTATTTGAGCAGAGGACCGCTCTGAGCATTCTGCTAATGAGCACATTCCTCCACACTCCCCGTGTCTCTCACCTCTCCATCGCTTATGAACACGTGACATTCTACACGTCTATTCCTGTCTCTCTTCGAGCACCAGCACAAGGTCAGGGACCATGTTCATTCAGTTTCCTGCTGCCTCCCTAGGACCTAGGACAGTGTCTGGGATATAACGGGGGTTCAAGGAGTATTGGATGCCTCCCCTGTGGCCCAGGACACCTTACCCGCAGCCCTAAGTCAGCACAAACCCTGCTCACAGGTGTTACGTGTGGGTCTACCCACTGGGGTCAGGCCCGGGGCTCCTTCGTCTTGGCATGTCTCCAACACGGTGTCATGCAGGGAGAAGCAACTCTGCACAAGCCTGTGCCGACTGCCAGTCGGGACTCAGAGGAGGGAGGGAACATCTGCAAATGAGAGAATAGGAAACTTAGACAAAGGGGCAGAAAGGAAAAGAAGGAATGTGGGTGGAGCTCCAGGCTGCAGGTGTGCTGGGCACCCAGTGCATCATGAGCACAGCTGTGGAGGAAGGCAAGCGCTCTCTGCTCCGACCAGCTGCTGCTGCCTCTCCAGGTGCTACTGCTCACACAGCTCTGTGGGCAGTCTGTTCCTTGCACATGTGTGTTCTCTCCGGCCTCAGGGCCTTTGCACATGTAGTCTCCTTTCATGGAACACTCTGGTCCCAACACCCACCCCCAGCAGCATTAACTTTGTCACGTGTCCTTCTGCCCTCAGCTCAAAGGTCAGAGAAGTCTGCCCAGCTCTCCTTGAGCCCATCACTTCCCTCTGCCACCCACTCCCATGACTGTGCTTTTCTTTTATGATTTATCATATACTATAATTGGAGGTGTGTATTTTTGTGATAATTTGAGTAAATTGCTTTCCCTCTCTGGGTGAATGCAGGGAGGGCAAGGCCTGTGCCTGATTTGCTCAGCAATGGACCTTCAGTTCCTAGCACATGCCTGGCACATGGTGAGTACTTAGCACACCCACGTGGGCTGAAGTAGGTCCAGCTCGGGAGTTGCATCATGTCTTGGATGTTATGCGGGACCGGGTGGACGTGGCCCATTGGCCTTGGGAGGAAGCTCTGGTTTCTCATCTGTAAAGCCAATAGCCCATTTTTTTCCTTGTAACTTTGGCTTGCAGAGTATTAGAACTGGAAGGTACCAAAGAGAAATGCAGCCCACGGAGAGGCCAGGATGAAGGTTTAGGGGATGGGTTCAGGGGCCCTTAGACCTTTGCTCTGTTGCTCTGGTGAAAAGCATATAAGTGAATATTTTGTCCTGGACCCTTACCTGCTGAGGTTGAGCAGTAAATCATGTCTGAGGGAACACAAGCCTAAGAAAGTCTCCTGTCTCTTCCTTCTGGTTTGTACATATATCTGTAAAGGAAGGGAACTGGTCCACGATCCCAGCGGTGTGCCAGGGAGCACAAAGCCTCTCGGAAGTATCTCCGAGGATGGCTGGAATGTGGATTGTCAGCAGCAACTAGTTGGAGGGGAGACTGGTGTTTTAACCTGATGGCATCTGTTGGGTGACACAGTAGACCCCAGGCCACCCTGTGCAGTGTCTTCCACATGCATGACATGCCTGCCACTTTTCACTCTAGAGGGTCGATGGGCCCTTGGTCATCTGCTGCCTCTGGAGCAATGACACCACCATGGTCATCGTCACTCAAGACAGGGCATCACAGCACATCAGGCTGTGTGCAAGGGTCCAGGTGGAGCAGTAGACGTGCACGGATGGCTCACGGGAGTCAGAGTGAGCCGTGGTAAGGAGCCCTGGGGCTGGTGGTAGGTTGTAAATGTTGGCTCCATGATTTGCTAGTTCTGTGACCTCCTACAGGTTGTGTAATGTTGCAAAGCCTCAGGCATCTTACCTGCAAAATGGGAATGATGACAATACCCACCTTAAAGGCCACGGTGAAGATTAAATGAGCGATATACACAAAGCCCTTAGCAGAATGCTTGGCTAGAGCAAGGGTTCAATAAATGTTGGTTTCTGTTATTAACGCTGATGGATCCCTCCACAACCCTATGGGATAGAATGCGGTAGATACTCTGATTCCCTAATTTTCCAGGAAACTGAGGTCTAGGGAGGGTTGGTAACCTGACCATGGGCTCAGTGCTTGGGAGTGGTGTGGCTGGGATGGAAGCAAGGTGGGCTCACTTTTTGGCCCACACCAGATAGGGCTCACCAACTTCTGCTTGTCTCCACCATCCCCTCTTGTGAAAACAAGACCAAACCGGTTGCAAAGTACCACTGGACAATGTAATGTTGAGCATTTTTGTGCACATCTCCCAGGGCACACATTTGAGAGCTTCTCTAGGGAGTGTACAAGGGAGCACGATTATTGGGTCATTAACAGGATAACATAATCTATTGTTCAAACCAGGACACTTGACCCAAAGGGCTGCTGTTCATATGTGTGTGGGAAAACAAGTACTTTCTTGGGACAATCCTACTTTACCATGTACTGTGTTTTTAGCAAAATCTTTAATGAAATACACTGGATGTTAGAAAACTTTTTAACCCAAATATGCTCCCCTCACCCCACTTCTGACTTACACACTGAGGTTTTCCAGTATTGTAGTTCAGTATTTTGTTAAAATAGAAATTTGCCCAGATTTTCCTGGGTATTTTCCATCTTATTCACTCACTGTTTCTTTTTGTAGCATAGCGTACCTTCCTTTATCTGCAGTTTTTTTCCTCAGGAATGTCTCTTAGATGTTCCTTAGCAAAGGAAGATGTTCCTTTAAATTTGTTGGTGGTGAGCCTCTTTTTAAATTTCGATTCTTATGTATAAAATTGCCTGGGTGGCTCAGTGGTTTGGTGCCAGCCTTCAGCCCAGGGTGTGATCCTGGAGACCCAGGATCGAGTCCCATGTCAGGCTCACTGCATGGAGTCTGCTTCTCTCTGCCTCTCTCTCTGCCTGTGTCTCTGCCTCTGTCTCTGTATCTCTCATTAATAAATAAATAAAATCTTAAAAAAAATAAAATTGTATGAAACTGCTTTTTATTTCAAGCCATGTTGTTGGAAAATAGTTTTGTTGGGTACAAATCTTAAGTTACAGTCATTAACCCTCATCCCTGAAAGCAGATGATTCCATTTGGTCTCCTGGTTTCTATGGTCACCACTGAGAAGTCCACTATCTGTCTAGTTGTTTCTCTGTGGGTTGTCTGCCTTTCCTCTCTGGCTGCTTCTAGTATCATCCCTTTGACTCTGAAGCAGCTTCAAGACCTTGTATCCAGGTCCATCTGTTTATGTTTCCAATATTCTTAGATGGAGGCTTCTGGATCTGTGGATTCAAGTCTGTCATCAGTCTGGAAAATTTCTCCATCATTTCTTCTGAAAAAATTCCCTTTTCTATTTTCTGTTTTCTTTCCTTCTAGGATTTTGATTAGATGCGATTTATTTTTTATTTTTTAAAAGATTTTATTTATTTATTCATGAGAGACACACAGAGGGAGAGAGGTAGAGACATAAGCAGAGGGAGAAGCAGGCTCCTTGTGAGGAGCTTGATACGGGACTTGATCCCAGGACCCCAGGATCAGGACCTGAGCCAAAGGCAGATGCTTAACCACTGAGCCACCCAGGTGCCCTGATTAGATGTGATTTAGAATTTGTAATTGTGGCCTTTGTGAATTTTAACCTTTCCTTCACCTTTTTGGTATCCTTGTCTCCTGTGATCCTGGCACATAATTTTTTTCAGCTCTGTTTTCTGGTTCACTGATCTGTCTTCATTGTGTCTCTTTTGTGATTTATCCCATCTGTTGTATTTCTGATTTCAACAATAATTTCATTCTTTGGGTTCCATTGGGTTATTTTTCAGATATACTGGTTATTTTGATGGTCTTTTGTTACATGTGTTAGCAACTCCAACATGATTTCTCTTAAATGGCCAATGAATAGTTATGTCATATCAAATAATTTCAAAGTCTGAATTATTGGCAATCTAAGTTTATTGTTCAGTGTGTCTGCTAACTGTAAATCATGATGACTTGCTTACTTACATGTTTGGTGATCTCTTATTTGCATGCTCTTAATTGGTGGGACTCCTGTGGATCTAAATAGGAGATGCTTTCCTCCAGAAAGGTGTTGATTTGGCTTTCTTTCTGGTTGCTTAGAAGGGCTGCAAATGTGGGGTCACTTTCAGGCTTTGTATCTCAGCTGCAGAGCTGATGTTGGCTGTTGTCCTCAGTGTAACTCTGTCTTATTCGCTTATCACAGGGTACATTTAGCTCAGGCTTATTTCTTTTTTTGAGAGGTGAGGAGATCCTCAGACATTGGCCTTAATTCTGTAAGTCTATGAAGGAAATAGCACAGCAGGCCAGTCCCTTGGATACTATTGTTTTCTATATTGCTGGAACAGAAGTCCAAATCCCCATTTTTTCATTGTTGAAGTGTTCATATCTATAGAACAGGTGAGGTAGCATTGGCTCCTTCAGGAGAGTATTTAGAAGATGAAATAACTTATCTGAAGGAATTTCCACTTTCAAAAGCAGTGGCTCTCATGACACCTCTTCAGCTTGCCCCACCCCTGTGATGCTCTGAGGCAGACTGATTTACTTGTTTCTGAGATTTCTGATGAGCCATATCCCAGGAAGCCCATACATCCTTCATCTTTCCACAACTGAATGTAACCTATTTCCACTTGATCACATCTCCATGGGCCCCAACTCCTGGCTTCATGACTGTGGAGTCTCACTTTGTCTTTTCTTCCTTCTCTCCTTTTACCTTACTATGTGCTGCTATTTGGGCCTAAAGCCTTCCAGTCTCTGGCTCAATCAATCTCTACACTTTTATCCCCTCTTGTTATGCTGGCCACCTGAGCCACTGCTCAACTCTTCCTCTCTGTCAATGCATGGGGCAGCCAATTCTAGGGCAAAGCTTCATAGAGGGAGAGCAGAAATTCGACATCTTAGTATTGCTTTTGTGGTTAATTCCTATGGTAGGCAGTTCATTTGGAAATCACACTGAAGTCTTTTTGAAGGTTGATAATCAGAGGAACATTTTAGATTCCAACATCTATTTTTATTTGTAAGTCACACAGACTTCCCATCCTCCACTCTATTCCTACCCTTATTCTTCTTCCTGGCAGAAATCATTAAAACTGGCTGGAGTATGGCCTTGAGATTTAGAAGAAAGATCTCAAGTTTTAGAGCCTGATAAACCTGCATTTAGGAGCAAAAAAATGTTTCTAAATCCAGTGTAAGTAAAGGTCTTAAAGATCTGTCAGCATCAGAAACAAAGGAGTAAATTTTAGTGACTTTGGGCTAGGTATGACTTCTTAGATAAAGCACAAGTGACAAAAGGGAAAAATAGACAAATTGCCTCATGAAAATTAAAACCTTTTGTGCTGAAAATGATACTAGCAAGGAAGTGAAAAGATAACCCATAACATGGGGAAAAAAATTTGCAAATCCTATATCTGATAAGGGACTTGTATCCAGAATATATGAAAACCTTTTATAACTCAATAAGAAGAAGACAAATAGCCCAATTTAAAAATGGACAAAGGATCTGAATAAACATTTCTCCAAAGAAGATTGACCAATAGCCAAGAAGCACATTGAAATGATGCTAAAACTCATCAGCCATTAAGGAAAAATGAATCAAAACCACAATAAGATAGCACTTCAGACCCATCAGAGGGCTAGAGCCAAAAGACAGACACTAGTAAGGGTTGATGAGGATGTGGAGAAGTTACAACCCTCACACACTGCTGCTGAGAATGTAGATGGTGCAGCTACTTGGGGAAATAGTCTACCAGTTTCTCAAAAAGCTAAACATGGGATTACATCATGGCCCTGTAATTCCACTCCTAGGTTTCTATCCAAGAAAGGGAAACATACATCCTCACGAGCACTTACACATCAGTGTTCAGAGCAGCACTCTTCATAAAAGCCAAGAATTAGAAATGGTCCAAATACGCATCGCCTCATGAATGAATAAATAAAAGGTAAGCTGTCCATACAATGGAATAGGATTTGGCGAATTAATAGGAACAGAGCACTGACCCCCTTGCTACAACATGAATGAACCATAAAAACATTATGCTGAGTGAAAGAGCCATCATAAAGGCCACATATTGTGTGATTCCATTTATGCGAACCTCCGAAGCAGGAGGATCCATGGAGACAGGAAGCAGATGGGTGTAGGGGCAGGGGTGCCGGGTGGGGGCAATGGACAGTCACCGCAGGGGGTGTGGAGTTTCTTTGGAGTGGTGAACATGTTCTCAGCTTAAACTGCAATCCATGATGGGATACAAATTCTATACTGAAAACAGTTGGATTACATGAATGATTAGATATGTTGATTATATTCTATAAAGCTGTTTTTTGTTTTTTGTTTAAAAAGTCAGTCCATTGTTTCCTCTGCCTAGAAATCTATGTAAATCATATTACCAAAATGTTCCGATAAAATTCAGGTTGCCAGGGGGCACCTGAGTGGCTCAACGGTTGAGCGCCTGCCTTTGGCTCAGGTCGTGATCCTGGGGTCCTGGGATCGAGTCCCGTTATTGGGCTCCCCACAGGGAGCCTACTTCTCCCTTGGCCTATGTCTCTGCCTCTCATGAATAAATAAGTAAAATCTTAAAAAAAAAAATTCAGGTTGCCAGATTTAGCACACAAAAATAAAAGAAGCCCAGTTACATCTGAATTTTTGATAAACCAGGATTTTTTTTTTTTAGTGTAAGTATGTCCCAAATATGGCATGAGACAAACTTATAGTGAAAAATTTATATTTATTTGAAAGTCAAATTGAACAGGGCAGCTGTGTTTTATCTGGCTACCCTAATTAAAATATAACACACACCAGGGATCCCTGGGTGGCTCAGTGGTTTGGCGCCTGCCTTTGGCCCAGGGCGCGATCCTAGAGACCCAAGATCGAATCCCACGTCAGGCTCCCGGTGCATGGAGCCTGCTTCTCCCTCTGCCTATGTCTCTGCCTCTCTCTCTCTCTCTCTCTCTCTCTCTCTATGACTATCATAAATAAAAAAAATTAAAAAAAAAATATAACACACACCAAAGCCTTGGATACACGGCTACCCCATTTCCAAAACTGTCTATGTGCGTCCTACAGACCTATTGTTTCCATTTAATTGGGCAGGAAGCAGAGATCTCACAGGTGACTGAGTCCACATGGCTCTGTGGCAGCATCAAGATCTGAACCCCAGGTGGCCTGACTGCCACAGCTGGGGGTCCTCTCTTTAGAGTCGTGGGCACCCGGCTACCTGGCCTGGCTGATGGTGAGCAGCCTGGCTCTCCCCTTGTTCCTGTAAGAGATGGGGAGAAGGGGACCTTCAGTCCCTGTCTCGTTGCTGGCAGGGGCTCTGAGGCCTGGCTGCTGAGGGTGCTGGCGAACCAGAACAGCGAGTTCCCGTTAGAATGTTCTCTTCTGGGAGGAGATAACAGGATAATAAGTACCTTCCTTGCTTCCTGTAAAATGATGAGTGACAAAAGAGTCACTGGAGATTAGAGTCATTCAGAATAAGTTAAGCCAATACCTGTGCTCCATCGAGATCAATGTTTAATCCCAGGGGAGGAGAGGGGACAGTCCTGATTTAAAGTAAAATGCGGTGTTTCCTCTGTAACCTCAGCACATTGTGGGCTGTGGGAGGGGGTCTTTGTGTGCCTGGGGGCGGGGAGAAGGCTTCTGGAACCAGGCACATGGTTGGGGAGCCGATGCTGTCTTTGCCCTGGATTCCCTCAGTCTTCCCAGAGAGAACCTGGATGCATAAATGACGTTTCGAGAGTGCTCTGCATTCTTGAATAAGCTACCCAGGCACAAACTAAACTGGCCATTGGGGAGATGGGGTGCCATTCCTCTCCCTCTCCCCAGTTATAACAAATTATCGTTGCCTGCATGCGCTCTCCGAGGGCAACTTGCTATAATGCCACATAACTGGTTTCACTCTGGCATTTTCCATGGTCAAATAGTGGTCACTGAATGAACATCAGCCTGCATCTGAATCACCCAGGGTAGATTCTAGAGTATATATTCCTAGGTCCCATCCCCCTGCAGATTCTGATTCAGCAGGCCTGGGCTTGGAATCTAGGAATCTATGATTTTTAACAAGCCCAGACTGGAAATAGCAGTGAAATATTAAAACCCTCTACCACGTGACTTAAAAGATTGCCTTACACAAGGTTTGGATGCAAGTGATCTTTGTTTTGTTTCCTACAAGGAGACTCTGCCTTTTTTTTTTTTTTTTTTTTTTTTTTGTGCCATGGATCTGTTCATGCTAAGGAAATTTTCTAAGGTGCTAAATCATGCTATAAATGTCATTGGGACAAATGACGTTTTATTTTTATTTTTTAAAAGATTTTATTTATTCATGAGAGACACAGAGAGGCAGAGACACAGGCAGAGGGAGAAGTAGGTTCCCTCTGGGGAGCACGATATGGTATGTGATCCCAGGACCCCAGGATCACGACCTGAGCCGAAGGCAGATGCTCAACCACTGAGCCACCCAGGCGCTCCCAAGACAAATGACATTTTAAACAAATCTTGTGGCCAAAACTTTGTGAGGTATGGAGTCCACTTGTCATCTGCAGCCTGGCCCCTAGAAGCAAGTGTGACGGAGTGAGAAGAGTGGTGCCTGGGGCTCAGCAGCTGGGTTTGGGGTGCAGCCCTGTTAGTCCTGGGCTGGATGAACTTGTGCTCATCGCTTGCCTGTGGGGACTCAAGCTTCTGAAGAGGTGGAGGGGTGGGGGTGGAGGGAGCCAGCAGAGGGACTAATGCCAGGTCTCGAAAACCTCTTTACACGGTCTGTGCTCCCTTCTGGCATCCTATGGCATTTCAGGTTTCTTCCTTATTATAGTTACATAATTTATCTTATTCTATTTTAGTTTTTTGCAAAGTAGTCCATTACTGTGTTCTGGAGCCAAATAGCCATCCCCTACTTCCCACTCCAGCCCAATTTATAATGAGGTGTCATGCTGGACTCGGGCTGTTCTGAGCTCCTGGTCGAAAGCTCTAGGTCTGCCCTCTGCTCCCTCCTTCCCTTCTGCCTTTTGCTGCGAAGGCACAGCCCTGCATGCCCGCTTTGCACAGTCTCCTCCAGGTAATCCGTTCCATTGCATAATTCCTTGGGGAAACTTCCTATTCTCCAGCATTCCTGGGAATGTTCCTGGAAACACCAGAAAAGCCCTCTTACCCCCAGATTCTAAGATCTTCCTTTAACAAGAAATATGTGATAAATACATGCGTTGGACCTCAAGTTGGGTATGTGGTGTTCCAGCCTCCAGAATTGCAGGGTGACCTAAGTCTACTAAATTCGCTTGCCATTGTTCATTGTGGTTGGTTGTTGTTGTTGTTGTTTTTTCCCCTGAATAGATATTTGCTCCTCCTTTTCATCTCCTTGGCTCATGACTCCAGTGCCCATGTGAGGTCTTGGAGGTGGTCAGACATACCTGCAGAGGTGGACCTCACGTAAGCAACCTTTCCTTGGTGTGCTCCGCTGGATTTTTGTCCAGCAGCATGGGCGGCTCTCTGCCCAGGGTCTGTTACTTCTGCAGATGATTCCTTACCTGAGGCCCACACCCTCTCTGCTGTCACCAGAGGGAGAACAACTGTATTTTCTTGGTCTTATTATCTCTCTCTCTCTCTTTTCATTTTTTTTCCCTCTAATTTCTGGCTAGCTGGATCACATGCTGAGCCTATGGGCCCTCCTTATTTGATTTATCCATTTATAGCCTTGTTAGACCTGCAGGCCTGAAGAGGTCCGGGTTCCTTAGGAATTGATCAGCAGCAGGTTAGGGAAGAATGTTGACCTTGGAAACAAGGCACACTTCCAAAGCACTTCTGTCTGACGTCTGGTTTTACTACCATTGTTGTCATTGGAAAGTGATGCGTCCACTGCCTGGCCCTGGAAGCCTGACTGGCCTGGGTACCAAGAGTGTGGTTGGAGGGGAGCAGCTGGGCCCTCCCATCAGTGTCATCCCGGTGCAACGGGAATGTGAGCACCCATCTCCTTGTGAGCATGCCCATCCCGAACTCCTGGGTCCTCAGGATCTCTCATCATAAGATCCCTTCTAATGGCTCAGAACCTGCGTACACGTTAGTAAATCCATCTGATGCAAAGTTGAGATTATGACTGTGAAAAAAATGACTGCACTGCTTTGAGATGACAGTGCTGCCCTTGGGGGAGCGGAAGCCGAGGTGGGCTTTAACGGGGGCTGCCAGTTGGATTTTACTCCATCTCAGAGGTCCACGAAGGAGTGCGTGTGTGCTTAAATTTTACTCATGGCCCTGGAAAACGATTGCAAATTGTAGGGACAATGGACTTAGATACCATCCAAGCAAAATCCTCTGAAAATTAGGCATCAGATGCAGCCAGATGTTGGGAAGCCACTCATGGGAGAGGCAGATGGGGGAGGTTTTCCAAGCATGCAGGTGCCTCTGGAGTTGGCGTTTACCTAATCTACTGCTGCTACCCGCCTTTGCCTTGCAGCCGAAAATCCGTTTTCTGTGATTAGTTATTCAACCTGTGGAGGGTTTGTGTCTCAGCTCGCTGCCAGGGGGAGAATGGGAATTCCACAGATCATCTCTCTGCAGCAGGATGGCACAAGCAGGTGTTTATGGATTCCCTCTCTGTAAAAGGAATCCAAATAAGACCGCCACTGCCATAAATATTTAAGTACAGTGGGTTACTGCATTTTAATTTATGTGAATTCAATTCTTTGCCACTTAGGGGAAGAGGGAACAAGGTGGTGGAGGTGGAGAGAGGGGTGGATTTTCTTTTTGTATTTTCCAATGAAATGCATTCACTTTATATTCTCTCTCCCTTTTTACAACAAATTGCACACATTTCTAAATACATCTTGATCTTGATGAATTTGGTCCTATGCTCATACCTGTGATACCATCACTATCACCAATGTACTAAAATTATTCATCATCTCCAGAAATGTCCTTGTGTCCTCTTGTGGTGATTTACTTATTTATTTGGGTGGAAGCATCTAGCATGAGATCTTCCTTCCGAAAGATGCATTCCAGGTGTGATTAATGCAGGTTCAGGAAATCTTTAAGAAGAGCCTGCTATATCCAAAGACTGGGCTAGACTCAGGGCAGGACACACATCAAGTCCACAAGTGATGTCTGGGAGTGTCTCATCCAATTCAGTATTCCAGAGTTTTCTCCTCTGATCTCCTTCTCTTCTCCCTATACTCTTTCATCTGTCTCCATCTCAAGGGGAGGTTTGCCATAGAGCACATCTGAGCAGGCAACTGATTCTAATGGGTCTTCACCATTCCCTGTCCACGTATGGAGCTTTCTGCTTTTCTCGGCAGGGGCATCTCACCATGGTGAGATTCTAAGGTTCGAAGATGTTTCTAAACATAGTTCCTCAATGCAGGCCAAGTCAGTGTCCAGCTCAGTTGAAGGAACTCATTATTATTCAACGGAATTGAAGAAATTGATTTCTTCTGACACTAGAGGAAAACCTGGCAGGGCTGAGCTCTAGGGGACAGAATGGTGGTGTCCACCAGGTGATTCCTAATGGACTTTCCGAGGGTGTCTTTGGTTCTTGGTGACCACAGCCTGGCACAGCCCTTTACAACCTGACCCTGGGTGAAATACCTTCCAGAGTAGTCCTTTGCTTCTCACAAGATGCCTTCCCAGAGTAAAAGTTTGATGTGTCATTTCAGACTCCAAACATCCTCTTGAGAGAGGTGGGATGGGCATTGATTTTTGCCCCATTTTCAGATGAAGATATGCTCCTTCAATTTACCTGCTCAGCAGCACACAGCTAATAGTTCATAGCCAGCTCAAGGCTCTGTGAGTTCTCAAAACTTTCTCCCTCTTTGGGGTGTCCCCCCCCCAGGATTCTGAGTCTCAGATCCTTCTGTAAGCCAGGTGGAAAGTGCCGATTGCCAAACCTTATGAATCCATGTAGCCTGCTCCTTTCTCTGTGATCTGTGTGCCTCATATTTGCCTTGGAACAGATCTATGACAGTAATAACATCCTGCCTTTGTTGAGAACTTATTATGGTCCAGGCAGTGAATTAATCACTTCACATATTTTATTGCATTTACTCTTCAGAGAACCTTATTGGTAACTACTATTATTATGTCCACATTAGAGAAAGGAAACAGGCTTAGGGGCGCCTGTGTAGCTCAGTCAGTTGGGCATCTGCCTTTAGCTCGGGTCATGATCCCAGAGTGAGCCCTGAGTGGGGCTCCCTGCTCAGTGGAGAGTCTGCTTCTCTCTCTCCCTCTGCCTCTCCCCCTGCTCACGCTCTCTCTCTCACTCTCTCTCAAATAAATAAATAAAATCTTAAAATAAAGGAACAGGCCTAGAGAAGTATGTGGTCTATAGGTACTGTGGCAAAAATTTACTGTATTTGTTTCCTGCAGATGCATAACAAAATATTACAAACTGAGTGGCTTAAAACAACAAAAGTTTATTCTCTCACAGTTCTGGAGACTAGAAGTCTGAAATCAAGGTGTTGGCAGGGCCATGCTCTCTCTGAGGGCTTCAGAGGAAGATCCTTCCTCACCTCTCCCTAGGCCATGGTGGTTGTTAGCAATCCTTGGCCTTTTTTGGATTATGGAAGAACAACTTCATCTCTGCCTCTGTCATCATATGACTGTTTTTGTTCTGTGTTTCTTCTCCTTTACTTATAAGGACACCAGTCATATTGGATTAAAGGCCCACCTGACTCTAATATGTTGTCACTTAAATTCACCTAATTATATCTATAATTACCCTATTTGCAAGTGAGGTCACTTCTGGGGTTCTGGAAAGGATACGAATTTTAGGGGGCACTATTGAAATCGGTGCACTGTCCAATGCTGTTTCCTCTTTCTGAACACATAGGAAGACCACTCCAATTTCCATTGCAATAAGGTTGGGGCCGTATACCTGGGTTCTGGCCAATAGCCTGTGAGCCAAAAGGTGTTTATCACTTGCAGGCTTAGCCATAAAACATCTGTGCAATCAAACGAATCCAATACCTGATCTGACTCAACTTAAAAACCCAAGGCAGCCCCAGACTGGCCCAGTGACAAAGAGAGCCATCGCAGATGCCCGGACTGAAGGCCAAAGCAGCTCAGCCACAGCAGGGCACACACATCACAGATAGGAGTCACCTCTGAAGTACCAGGTTCTGGTGAACAGGGGACTCTGTACTACAGGGCACTACAGGACCTCTTCTTCATTAAGGCCACTACTTTTAAGAGCAGGAGACATAACTGACTTTCCCAACATGTAAAAACAGGGAGAGTTAGATAGAGGAATATGTCCCAAGTGAAGAACAGAACAAAACCATAGCAAGAAACCTAAATGAAATGGAGATAAGTAATATGCCTGATAGAGAATTTAAAGTCATGGTCGTAAAGATACTCACTGGACTTGAGAAAAGGGTGGAGGATGTCAGTGAGATACTTAACAAAGAAAAAGCAAACATAAAAAAAGAACCAGAGATGAAGAACTCAATAACTGAAATATAAAATACACTAAAAATAAAGAAATTTAAAATATACTGAAGAGAATAAATAGGAAGCTAGAGGAAGCAGAACAGATCAATAACCTGGAGGACAGAGTAATGGGAAGAAATCAAGCTGAACAGGAGAGAAAAAAATGAAAATAGACTTAGGGCTCAGTGACACCATCACGTGTAACTCGTAGGGATCCCAGCAGGAGAGGAGAGAGAAAAGGGGGCAGAGAATTGATTTGAAGAAATAATAGAGAAAAATTTCCCAAATCTGGAGAAGGAAACAGATCCAGATCCAGGAGGCACAGAGGTCTCCCAACAAAATCAACCCAGGGAGGTCCATGCCCAAGACACATAGCAATTAAAATGACAAAAAAAAAAAAAAAAAAAAGTACTGATAGAGAACTTTAAAAGCAGTAAGAGAAAAGAAAACTGTTACATACAAGAGAAACTCCCAAAGGCTATCAGCTGATTTTTCAGCAAAACCTTTGCAGGCCACAAGAGAGTGGCATGATATATTCAAAGGGCTGAATGAAATAAATAAATAAATAAATCAACCCTGCAACCAAGAATACTCTATCCAGTAAGGCTAACATTCAAAAGAGAGAGAGATAAAGAGTTTCAAAGACAAACAAAAATGACAGGAGTTCAGGACCACTACACAGCCCTGCAAGAAATATTAAAGGGGATTTTCTGAGTGGAAAAGTAAGACTATAAATGACAGTATGAAAAGTAAAAACACAAAAGCAGGAAAAATAAAGATTTTTGTAAAAATCACTGAAGGGTTTCACAAAATAAAAGGATATAAAATATGACATCTTATACCTAAAACATGGGTGGAAGGGAGAGGAATAAAGTGGATTTAAATTTAAGTGACCATCAATGGAATGTAGACTTCTATAGGCATGATGCTATAAATAAACCTAATGGTAATCACAGATCAAAAACTAGTAGTAGATAAGCAAAAAATTTAAAAAAGGAACGCAAGTGTAATCAACAAAATTAATAAATCTCTAGCCAGACTTATCAGGAAAAAGAGAGAAATGACTCAAATAAATAAAATCAGAAATGAAAGAGATAACAACCAACACCACAGAAATACAAAGAGTTATAAGAGAATATCATGAAAAATTATATGCCAACAAACTGGACAACCTAGAAGAAATGGATAGATTTCTAGAAACATATAACCTCCAACCTGAATAAGGAAGAAATAGAAAATTTGAACAGACCATTTACCAGCAATGAAATTGAATCAGTAATCAAAAAACTCCTGACAACAGTCCAGGACTAGATAGCTTCATGGGTGAACTCTTCCAAACATTTAAAGAAGAGTTAATACCGGGACACCTGGGTGGCTCAGCAGTTAAGTGTCTGCCTTTTGGCTCAGGGCGTGATCCTGGAGTCCTTGGATCGAGTCCCACATCGAGCTCCCTGCATGGAGCTTGCTTCTCCCTCTGCCTATGTGTCTGCCTCTCTCTCTGTGTGTCTCTCATGAATAAATAAATAACATCTTTAAACAAAAAAAAAAAAAAAAAGAAGAGTTAATACCTATTCTTCCAAAGCCTTTCCAAAAAATAGAAGAGACAGGAAAACTTCCAAATTCATTCTATGAGGCCAGCATTAACCTGATACTAAAATCAGACTAGGAAACTACGAGAAAAAGAGAGCTATAGGCCAATATCTCTGATAAATATAGATACGAAAATCCTCAACAAAATATTAGCAAATGGAATCCAACATTACACTGAAAAAAATCATCATGATCAAGTGGGATTTATTTCTGGAAGGTAACGATTCAATATTCACAAATAATGTGATACATCAACAAGAGAAAGGACAAAAGACATATGATCATTTCAACAGATGCAGAAAAAGTATTTGACAAAGTACAGCACCCATTCATGATAAAAACCCTCAATAAAACAGGTTTAGAAGGAACATACCTCAACATAATAAAGACCATATGTGAAAAAACCCAAGCTAACATCATACTCAATGGTGAACAACTGAGAGCTTTCCCCCTAAGATCAGGAACAAGACAAGGTTGTGTATTCTCACCACTTTTATTTAACATAGTACTAGAAGTCCTAGTCACAACAATAAACAAGACAAGAAAAAAGAAATAAAAGGCATCTAAATTGGTGAGCAAGGAGTACAATGTTCACTATATGCAGATAACATGATGCTCAACATAGAAAACCCTAAATACTCCACCAAAAAAAAAATACTGTTAGAACTGATAAATGAATTCAGTAAGGACATAGAATACAAAAATCCATGTACAGAAAACTGCTGCCTTTCTCTGCACTAATAATGAAATAGCAGAAAGAAATTAAGAAAACGACCCCATTTACAATTGCACTAAAAAATAATAAAGTGCCTAGGAATAAATTTAGCCAAGGAGATGAAAGACCCATACTCTGAAAACTATAAAACGTTGATGAAAGAAATTAAAGATGACACATACAAAAATGGAAAGATAGTCCATGATCACAGATTGGAAGAACAAATATTGTTAAAATGTCCATAATACCCAAAGAAATCTATAGATTTAATGCAATACTTATCAAAATACCAACAGCATTTTTCCCAGAACTAGAAAAAATAATCCTAAAATTTGTGTGGAACCACAAAAGACCCCAAATGGCCAAAGCCACCTTGAAAGAGAAGAACAAAACTGGAGGTATCACAATCCCAGATTTCAAGCTGTCCTACAAAGCTGTAGTAATCAAAACAGCATAGTACTGGCCAAGAATAAACACATAAATCAATAGAACAGAATACAGAACCCAAAAGTAAACCCACAGTTAGATGGTCAATTAATCTTCAACAAAGGACACAAGAATGCACAATGGAAGAAAGATAGTCTTTTCAACAAATGGTGTTGGGAAAATTGGACAGGTATATGTAAAAGAACAAAACTGGAGCGTTTTCTTATACCATACACAAAAAATAAACTAAAAATGGATTAAAGGCCTCGATGTGAGACCTGAAACCCTAAAAATCCTAAAAGAGAGCACCAACAGCAATGTCTCTGGTATCAGCCATAGCAACATTTTTCTAGATCTGTCTCCTGAAGCAAGGGAAACAAAAGCAAAAATTAACTATTGGGGCTATATCAAAATAAAAAGCTTCTGCACAGTAAAGGAAACAATCAATAAAATTAAAAGACAACCTATTGAATAAAGAAGGTATTTGCAAATGACATATCTGATAATGGGTTAGTATCCAAAATATATAAAGAACTTACACAACTCAACAGCAAAAAAAAAAAAAAAAATCTAATTTAAAAATGGGCAGAGGACACGAACAAATATTTCTCCAAAGAGGACCTCCAGATGGCCAACAAACACATGGAAAGATGCTCAACATCCCTGATCCTTGATCATCAGGGAAATGTAAAACAAAACCACAATGATATATCACCTCACACCCGTCAGAATGACTAAAAATAAAAACAGAGGAAACACGTGTCAGTGAGGACATGGAGGAAAATGAACCCTTATGCACTGCTGGTGAGAATGCCAACGGTGCAGCCACTGTGGAAGACAGTATGGAGGTTCCTCAAGAAATTAAAAGTAGAATGACCACATAATGCGCTATTTCCACTACTGGGTATTCATCCAAAGAATACAAAAACACTAATTCAGAAGGATGCATGCAGCCCTGTGTTTACTGCAACATGATCTACAATAGCCCAATTATGGAAGAAGCCCAAGTGTCCCTCAATAGATGAATGGATGGGCTATATATACACACAATGGAATATTATTCAGCCATCAAAAAGAAGGAAATCCTGCCATTTTGCCATTTACAATGACATGGGTGTATCTAGAGAGAATAGTGCTAAGTAAAATAAAAAATCAGAGAAAGACAAATACTACATGATTTCACTCACATATGGAATTTAAGAAACCAAACAAATGAAGAACAACAATAAGAGACAAATAAAAAAACAGACTCTTAACTACAGAGAATAAACTGGGGGTTAGCAGAGGGGAGGTGGGCAGAGGATGGGTGAAGTAGGTGAAGGGAACTAGAAGTACACGTACTGTGACAGCACTGAGTAATGTATAGAATAGTTGAATCACCATACTGTACACCTGAAACTAACACAACATGGTGAGTTAATTATCCTGGAATTAAAATTTTAACAATTTTTAGAAAATCTATGCAACCTTCACACTGTCTCTTTACAAATCAGCTGGATGAATTCAGTGAGTCAGCAGATGACAAGGAAGCCTCTAGCAGATGGGGGTGCCCCCAAGATGGCAAAAGCAGGATGCCTGTGTCACAGGGTGGAGGACTGTTTTCTGAGGACTGTTTGGATTAAAGAAATTAACCTCTACTATGCCAGGGCTGCTTGCTGTAGCACACGGTATGGACACATAACTGGTAAGCCGTGGAGTAGGATTCAGACACCAATGCATGGTCCCAAAGCCCACGCGCTCTCCAATCCTTGCGATTGTTCTTGCTATTTTAGCTACTGTGACTTTGTAATGCACACCAGTGTCTTTGCAAGTGATGGCGCTTGTTTGCAAAATCACCAATTGTGATATCACATCCTCATGATCCACGTATGGGAAGGTGTACTGTTGGGTGGGGCAAGGAGGCTAAATCCAGAGGTGCTAGGACGTTCTTGCCCATTCCTCCCCGGCTCTGCACAGAGAGACCTAAGAATTTCCCCATCAGTAGGCTCCTTAGAAGGTCGCCATTTTTCCTGATGTTGTTCCTCTTTATCCATCTAGGCTAGGCTATGCCTCTGAAACCTACATCTTCCTTACAGGCCCTTCTGGGAGGCTTAAAGGGTTCTTTTTCCTTTCATCTCATAGCTTTTTGAATGCACATCACATGCCAGCCACCTGAGCTCAGCGCTGAGGAGCCACAATTGAAGCTCTGCTGCCATGGTGTCTCTGTTCCAATGGGAAGTGAATATGAACTCATGTGTCACATGGATCTTTAGGAGGTTAGGCCATATGATATGAAGGAGAAGCAGGGGAACTAGAGAGGTGCAGACCGGGTGGGCTGATCTAGGCTGGGAGAGGAGAAGGCTTCCGAGGAGGAGTCTGAGTGTGCTGAGTGTATGTAGTTCCAGCTTTGGGCCAGTGCATGTCTGGCAGGTGGGTGTGTGGTAGGGCTGGAGCAGGGGAAGGAGAACCCTGTGTGTGTCTTCTGATCATTCTGATTAGCTTTCAGCTTCTAGAACAATCTCCCAGATTTTTGAGTTAGCATTAATCACTAGCATAGACACGGGAATGTCTATGCATAGAATGTTGTTCTGATCCTCTGGCTTCAAGTTCTCATTTTATTAATCTCTTTTAATCATTTCCTGATGATGTTCAGGGCGATGTTTTATACACTTTAAGTATTTCTCATATTGTACAATGTGTCCTCTTTCCTTAAATCTCTCTTATACATCTCATTATAAGATAATTGACACATGCAGAACTTTATATAACATTCATAGAAAGTATGTGAAACTACCACCCAACCAGAATAATAATTAAATGACTTATCCTATATGTGAGAACATTCATTTTTTTCTCACCACTTTCTATTTTACTTACTTAAAAAAAAAAGATTTTATTTATTTGTTCATGAGAGACACAGAGAGGCAGAGACAAAGGCAGAGGGAGAAGCAGGGAGCCCGATGCAGGACTTGATCCCTGGACCCTGGGATCACCCTCTGAGCTGAAGGCAGACAGACGCTCAACCGCTGAACCACCCAGGTGTCCCTTTACTTACTTTTTTAATTAAAAAAACCCAAAGTTTATACTTAGTCATGGTGGAAGATTTTTGCTATTATTAAAATTATTATTAATTTTATAAGAAAAACATGGTAAGATGTGGTTTATTCATTTTTTTAAAAAAATTTATGGAGGCATAATCAACATGCAATAAACTGCCCAGAAAATGTCAAAATGTTTTTGACATGTGAAAGTCTGAAGTGTAAGTTTTGGTGCATGCGTTATGCTTGTAAATTCGTCACTGCCATCAAGATCATGAACGCAGCTCTTCCCCCTTCTGCACTCCCACCAATCACACATCTGTTTTCTGTCACTAGAGATAAGCTTGCATTTTTCTAGAGTTGTAAATAAAGGGAATTATACAGCACGTTCTCTTTTTGTCTGGCTTCTTTCATTCAGCATAATTTGCCTTGAGATTTATCCATACAGTAGTGTGTATGAATAGTTCATTTCTTCTTCTTGCTGAGTAACATTCCATCATGTGGATATACCACAATTTGTTTATCCATTCCCCTGTTGGTAGATATTTAGTTTGTATCCAGTTTAGGATACAAACTACTACAAATAAAGCTGTTACAAGCATTCACATACAAGTCTTTGCATGCACATAGGCTTTCATTTTTCTTGAGTAATTTTATTTAATGACCCAAATTTTTACTTTGTTCCTAATCAGATCTTTCCTTTTTGGAACATGCTGCAGTCTCCCAGCTTCTGCCCAGACCAGGTAGAGTGGGATTAAAAGTGTTTGTACACTTCAGTTTAAGACATCTGTGGCCAGTGGGTCCCGATCCGAGACGTGAGGCTTTCCCTTGGCCTGTGAGGTTGATATGAGTATACAAAGAGCTGAATTAGCAAAGACAATCATCAGGAGACTACTGTTTATAAAAACTGATCTCAAGGAGAAGGAATAACTCTTCTGTCTTGATTTTGTCCTTCTTCCCAACACAAGATTAGCAAAAAAATGCATAGGAACGATTTATGGCCTAAATGCTTTTTTTTAAAGGGTTGTTATTATCTGTTGCCAAAGTAAATGACACAAAACCAACATGAGTATAAGCTAGGACAGGCGTTATTAATGGTGTTTACTTTTCATTAGGAGGCCAGAACAATTCCCTAATTGCTAGCAGATTCTAGGAAATGCCTTATTTGTAAACTGTGGTTCACAAAAAAGTCATTAACTGAATAAACAGGCAATTTAGAGCAAGCAATTGCAATTATGAAATGTATTTAATGGCTTAAGGAGTATCGGTGATATTTTGCAAAGGCTAGGGTCTCTCCCACATTTGAGCAGCTGAGCTCAGCCCACCAGACCCCACCCACCTAGAGCCTAGGAGTGTGGAGCTGCTTTTATTACTTCCTTTAAAAATAGTAACTTTCTGATTATAAAGCTAATGCATTCTCATGGTAGGAAACTTGTCAAACACAGAACAGAAACAGAATAAAAATCTCCCATCATCCTACCTTTTAGAGATAGATAACTAGTAACATTTCATTTATTTCCTTCCTTCTACTCAGTTTATAGTTGGGCTAAAACTCTATTACCATTGTGTATCCTGACTTTTTTTCCACCTAAGCATGATTACATAAACGTTTTGCCAGGTTATTAAAACTTTTTCTTTGCAAACACCATGTTAAAGGCTAAAAAAATATCCTAATGTATGGGCTACTGGTAATTTACTCAACAGTTCCCCTCGTTGTGGGAATTTAAGTGTTTTTTGAATTGTTCTTTAGTATAAATGATGCTGCAATCAGCATCTTTGTGTAGACCATTTTCAACTGCATTTAGAACCATTGCCTTGGGATATTCCCACAAGTGAAATTTCTAGATCAAAAGTGTGAAAGTTCTTGAGGCTCTTGATACGAGTTCAATTAACATGTTGAGTGGACGCTCTTCGTCTAGACCTAGAGACTAAACTAAAAGGCAATTTCCAGGGTTAATTAGACGAGGACTGCATAGGACTCTGTTGACACCTTTGGTTACTGAGTGGGAGATTTCTTAGGACATAAAAGGGCAGGGCATATGAAAAGGCTGCACCATCCCTATGTAGCCCAAAGATGCAATGTGGAGAGAAAACCCTCCCTACAGGATAGAGACAACCTAAAGGATGGATAAATGAGCCACCAAAGATTGTCCAGGTTTGGTTGGAGTACTAGAAGCCTCCAAAGAAGATGATGGGGAGGGGCCAAATATCACACTGGTTATACTTTAAGCTTTGCCTCACTTTCAAGACCGGAGTGACTGTCAACACAAATTGTCAAGAATTCAACTTATCTTCTTTAGTTCCTCCTGAAGGTTTTCATGGATGGTTGCTCCTCTGAGAGTCAGAAGAAGTGTTATTGTCTTTAAACTCCCCTCTGGTTTAGTATATGAGGCTAGGCATTTAGCAGGTGCTTACAAAATGAGGCTTAGAGTTCCCTAAGGTCAGAATCAATGTCTATCTCGATTGTTTCTCCATCCCATCTCCATAGTATCTAACACTATTCCCAGCATGGAGTAGGTATTTAGTAAAACTGGCTTAATGGAATTGAATACATTCACGTAGTTGATATTTAGTAACCAGTGAGCTAGCTTCATTCATACAAGTACTTGTGAGAAGTATTAAAAACCCCACTACAAATGGCTAAATTTCACCTTCTCATTCCTTCTTTCCTCCCCTCCTTACTCTGCTTCTGCTTCCCTTGTGCCTACCCAACCAGTGAAAAACATAATGGTTGGATCTCTTAACCAGAGTCAGTGAGTGGAGCTCCTTGGGGTGGTGGCAGTGGTGGTACCTACCTTGAACTGCTTATCTAATGAGGAAGCAAAGAGGTAGAAGTGTCTTCCTCATGGTGACATGATTAGCATGCCCATGGTTTAGAAAAACAACCCCATCTTGATCCTGGGTCCTGGTCTTCTTGGAGAAGCTGAGGTGGTTATTCATTCAGTTCTTTCAGTTAGTAACTCATGTTAACTAGTTCACTACCTCCTTATTTCAACTTGCTGCAATAGTTTCCCGTCACTGCTGTGTGAAGCTCCTGACCTTCCCGGTCAGTGGTGGGACTGAGTGAGCTAAGTGGCCAGCAGACTGACACCTCACTGGCCATGGCTGCCCTCGCCACCATATCACTCATATCATTTTAGACCTTGCATTCACCATGGCAACAGGACAACTCACAGCGTCTGTGTTTCCATTATCTCTTGTTGGTTTCCTCAAAGTAGATATTTCCAAGCCATTATTTTCTCGCTTATCAATTACATGCTAGAATTCTTTCCATCTGAGGTTTGCTTCTCTGGCATTTGGAAAACAAATTCATGAAAAATGGTATGAACTCCAAATCGTAGGGAATGGAAATTGGCTTGGGTACTGGCTAATTTTAATATTTGAAGTCTAAGGGAGATTTTGGAGAGCATATGGAAAAACAGTTTAACAAAACCATGTCGTATCTTTTATGTAAAAGGAGTCAGTTCCTGTCTAGGATGTGGTTAGGCTTCGAATCCATCTATATTAGGATAGACAGGATAAACTGCAGTGACAAATGACCCCCAAATCTCAGTGGCTTTAACATGACACAGATTCATTCCATTTTCTGTCTTCTCTGCCCTTTGTGGGTCATCAGAAGGACTCTGCTCCACAGAGTCACTCAGGGACCCAAGGTGACCAGGGTGCCATCATCAGGAATGTGTGGTTGCCATAGAAGCAGAGACATACAGAGGATTACCTCCTGGCTCTTCCAGGCTTCAGCCCCGAAGTGACATGTTGGCCAGAACTACTCACCTGATTCCTCCCAAATGCAAAGGTGGCTGGAAAAGTGGGAGCCTGGTGGCATATTTTTCAAATGCTACTGCTTCTGCCAAGGGCAGCCATTAACAGTGATTAATTCTTTGGTCTGTTTCTTTCTGAAGAGAGTTGAGAATTAGATTTTTAAAAAATCTTTTATTATTGCATCCCCAATGCAGCTTGATATATGGGGATATCTATGTCTCTCTATATATATCTATTTCCATTTGGAGTTTGCACTCCATGAGGGCAAAATATTACTTTATTTCTCTCTGTATCTCCACTGCCTAGTAGACTGTCAGCTACCTGATAGTTGGATAATCAGTGGTTATTAAATGAATAAGTGAATAACTGAGTGAATAGAATGGTTTATACTGTCAGGAATGATGTCATGGTATGATCAAGAAATTATAATCACAGAAATCCACAGTGTCAGGGGACAGAAGCTTTTAGGATACCTCATTTGACAATGAGGATGCTGAGGCTGGGACACCCACCTGGTCAGTAGCAGGGCCAGTGCTGTTCTTCTCCATGGAACTTTCATGCAAGATGTAGTCTAGATGGATACAAGCTGATGTTTTCAAGGGGAAAGACTAGTAGAGACTGGAACCTCAACTTTGTCTCCATTTACCCCACCTAGTCCTGAGGTGACTTTCTCATTATTCAGATCCCGTGAACTTGACCCAGTTCCCAGCCTTCCTTGGGATTTAACACTCCCTTCTTGAGGCAGCAAATGATAGTAGAACAGACTTGGAATTCAAATAAGGGAGTTTGGGGTTTAAAATCTGACTTCTGTATGGCCTTGGGAAGGTTGCTTATCCCCTTGTCCTTGGTTTCTCACGTGGCAAGTGGGGGGAAATGACACCCACCTCATGAGGTTGTTTTGACAGCTAGATGAGACAAAGGCGCAGATGAACAATGAGATGATCACATCTCTTGACAGGAGCCCGTGAGCTGAGCCCATTGGGCTGGTGGGAGCAATGCTGTCTGCTCTTTAGCTGTTCAACTACATGATGAGGCAGAGGGATTGGTTTCTTCCTCTTCGAGTGATGCCAGGTACACCTGGGATTTAGCACCAAGGAGGTGCTCAGTTCACAGATATTGCTGACAACAACAATAATATAAGCTTGCTTCATGTCCTTCTCCAGCTGCCTCCTAGTCCTAGGCCTTAGGCCCCTTGGTGTTCCCTGAGTCAAGAAGGGGTGACTTTGCCCTGCATGCTTTCAGACATCACTGAATGCCAGCCTTCTCCCATGGGGGTGGGGTGCAAACCTGCTGTTTAAAACTCCAGAGAGCCAACTTCTTTCCCTCTGACACATTTTCTGCACTCTTAGGGTGTTGGGGAGAGAAAGTAAGGTTTATCTGCCATGTGGATGCACCTATCCAAATATCACACACTGTGTCTGGGCTACTTGCTGTAGGTGAGTTTGGAGTGGTTTGTAAATTTAATTGTTGGCAGACGGTATGTTCAGAATGCTTTGGTTATCAGTGTGTTGGGTAGAATGAGTAGCTCTGTTTATTATCCAAGTATATTTAGTGGTCTTTACTGGGTACAAAATGCACCCCAAAGCATCCAAGGTCCAGCGAGAGCTGCATGCTGAAGACACTGGGTGTCCCTGGGAGTCCTGGAGCTTGGAAGCGAGAGCAGGGTGTCCAGGGCGTGGTGGCTCCCTGGGGTCTTCTCAGAGTGCACTGGCTTCCCTGAAAACAGTGAAGAGTCAGTTCATCTATTCTGTAACAAGCCAGGGAAACATTGATTCACTGCAAAAAGAGTCCCTGGCTGTAGGAGTCTGAGCTAGTTACAGGAGACTTTGAGGTGGGAAGAGCTAGGAGAAGAGATGGGCACCTGGGAGATATGCAGGTTCTCTGCCTCAGAGTTCTCACTCACTGTTAACACCTCTAAGCAGACCAGCTCAACAGGAAGCTCAGGGCCTTAAGGTTTTCTCAAAGACAATGACAAATTATAATGACAAAAGTCACCTGGCCCTGCTTTAGGGCACCAGGCAGCTATTTTCACACCTCTTCCCACTCAGATTATGGGTATGGAGCTTTGGCTGCTGGGCAGCCACAGGCAAAGAAAAAGTCAATGCCCCAACCTGGGAGTTGCAAATGGAACCTTCTGGCTTCACAAAAGTGCACCAACAGAAGGGCCGTGTGACACTGAGGCAGGGTTCAGGGAGTCATCAGAAGATGGCAGGTAATGGGGTCCGGCCCTCTTGAGGGTCCTCTGGTGAGCTGAGCACCTGGTTTTAGCCACCATGACTTCAGCTAAACCCATCAGGTCTCCAGTATAGAGGCGGGCCCTGTTAGTTTAGTTCCTGATGCGATCAACTCCCCCCACAAAGACGATAGGACTTGATGAACACATCTGAGCCTATGGTGGGGAACTGGAATTCCAGATATACAGAGGGTAGTGGGCTAATAGTTCAATCTAGAGACCAGACACAGAGAGAAGGCAGAGAGCAGGAGCAGGGAGGGTGGGAAGGCGTGAGAAGCAGAAGCCACAAATAAGCGGTAATCACACTGTTGAGGGGAGAGCTCTGTTCAGGGAGTAGAGGGTGCCAGAAAAGGAGAGGATCACTGGGCTGAGTTGCCCTAACAGCAGAGGCCTCCTGCCAGCAGGGAGAGAGGTTGTCTCCGAGGAAACAAGGTTTCCAGTGGCTCAAGTTTAGACGTGTCCGGAATGACCGTCTTCTATTCCCAAGCCATGTACCATCTCCATGAGCCTGGTAGAGAGTGCTCCTGTCTTCCTCATGGCCAGGTGTGTCCCTATCCGCCTTGCCTGTCGTCACCTGATGCTGTCTGTTCCTTGACCTCTAAAGATCTAAACTGACCCATAGAGCACATCAAGAGAACATTCATATGTAAAAACAAGCCTCGTGTCCACCAGTGGGGTAGTGGAGACACAAAACGTGGTGTCAGCCTTTGGGCACACATGTTGAGCCAGGAGACCCTGTCGGCTCTTGGGCAGTCTCACCGGGTGTGATGGCTCACATTCAGCCCAGCCCATGCTGGTGGCACAGGTCTCTCTTTAGAGTGGTAGCCCTAGAATGATCACCAAGAGGACCTGACCATGAGCCTGGGTCTCTCTTCCCACTTAAAATGACAATTGTTGATACTCTAAAAAAAAAAAATGTTCTTTTGAGGTGAAATTCACATAACAAATCTTACCATTTTAATGGAACAGCCCAACAGCATGTGGTCCATTCACAGTGTTGTGCAACCACCATCTCCGTCCAGTTATAAGATCTTTTCATTACCTCTAAATAAAACTCCATGCCCATTAAGCTCCATTTCCAATCACATCCCACTCCCCCTAGCCCCTGACAACCGCCCATCTGGGTTCTATTTCTATGGATTTGCTGGTTCTGGACGTTTCACCACTTGGGATGGCTCTTGGACGCAGCATAAGTGTCACCCATGTTGTGGCAGGTGTCACTGTTTCGATCCTTTCTATGGCAAAATAATATTCCATCATGTGGACTTCCCACATTTTATTTCTCTGTTCCTCAATTGGTGGACATTTGGGCTCTTCCCACCTTTTGACTATTGTGGATGGTGCGCCTTCGAACATTCTTCTGATGCTTTTTGAAATTAGAGAAACAGGGAGAGACAAGCCCGGGGCCAAGTGCCCTGGACATTCCCGCTTGTCCCAGGAGCCTCCTGGGCAGTGTTAATGTAGAAAGAATTTCACCCGAACCTGCTTCCACCCTGACCGGTTTACATGGTAATATGCAGGGAGAGAGTCTCCAGAGGCCTCTCTCAAACCCACCTCTTAAAAGCCCACCCTGAGGTTGCTTAAGAATTACTAAGTAATTGAAGCAATAACTTTCAAGACCAAAATATATATTTTCCTCCTTCATAGAACACAGCGCCCATAACTCCTGTGATGCTTTTAGCTGTTCTTGGGAATAAGCCGACACCTCTCCTTCCCTTGTGCTGCATGAAGCATGGAAGGGAAAGAAAGAATCCAAAGGGAGACTCATAAATAGAGAAGAAAGAAATGCTCTTTTTAAATTCTCGAATCTTTAATCCCCTAAAGCACAAATAAAACCAACCACCCCTGGCCCCCAGGAGTCAGGGCTTCTGGTCCTTTCTGGACACCCCAAGGTTGGCTTGATTCTACAGGCAACCACACCTTCGAAATGAGAGCCCATTCAGTCAGAACCTTCCGCAGGTTCTCATTTAAATTCCAGTTGCATGCATGAGCGTTGTTTCTCCCAGAAATGTCAGCTCTCTTAATTCTTTCCCCTTTTAAAGAGATCCAAATGATTTCCCCCTGATTGAAGGAAAAAGAGTGTAAATATTTCAGCATTTCACGTGACCAGAGACACAGTGTGTGCCACCTGAGTAACAGCCAGCCTTCCTTACATGTTCTAATCCATTAGCTTTGCAGAGTACGTTTTCAAAGGAGCAGAAAGATCCAACTCCAAACCACTCACACCATTGCCTCCTTACACTGTGGCCACTCTGGATCCTGGAAGTTCACTCGTGAGAGGACAGGGAGACTTCTTTCTCCCGGACACAGTCACTGAGCGTGTTTGTGCGAGGGACAGATTGGTGGCGGTGGAAGCTGGCTTGTGCCCATTTGGAGCTGTGAAGAAATAGTGCTTTCCTTCTATCTCCTGTCTCAGGACTCAAAAATAAATAAATAAATAAAATAAAAAATAAAAAAATAAATAAAAAAATAAAAAGGAGAAAAAGAACAGGGTCGCTGTCTTCCTCCACAGCAGAACAGGTATTCACAAATGAAGATTTCCATGGCCCACGCAGGGTGTCTAAGTGGGGACTTTGCCAAGTGCAATTTCACATAGCATTAAAAAAAAAAAAAATGATTCCTGGCCAGGGCTCCCTCTACGAAAGGCCACTTGGAAGAACTTGGAGAGCTTAACGAGGCCCTGAAAGGTTGCAGAGAAGGCAAAGTATCGGCATCAGCAAGTGTCAGAGAGGACAGGCCCTGCCAGGGAGACTTCCTGTCCGTCTCCTGCAGAAATTTTCCCCTGTAATGGCACAAGCCTGGACCCCACGGTGGAAACCCAAATGACAAGCCTGTCGC